>NC_136998.1:31929996-32012496 GCF_032717465.1 Coenobita brevimanus
GGGAGGAAGGGAGGGAGAAGTATGGGGGTGGAGAAAGGGGATGGAAGCAAGAGGACACGGTGTGAGAAGGAAGAGAGGCCAGGAAGGAGGGAGGGAGGGCGAAGGAGGTGAGGGGAAAGGGGAGGGGGCAAGGAAAGATGGAAAGGGAGGCTGGGGTGAGGGGGTAAGGAGTAGGGAAGGAAGCCAAAGGAAAAAGGAATGAGGATATAGAAATGGGGGCAAGGGAAACGGGGAAGGAGGGAGGCAGAGGGGAGGGAGGGAGGGAGAGAGGATGGATGGAGGGAGGGAGGGAGAGTAGAAGGACAGAACTGGAGAGGTGGAGACAAGGTAAGGAGAGGGGAAGGTTAGACGGGGCAAAAGGGGTTAAGAGATCAGGTCATAGGGAGGGGAAGGGGGAAAGAGGGAGTAAGGGAGTATGGGAAAGGAGGGGAGGAGGGAAAGGGCAAGAGGTCAACAGATGGGCAATACAAGGGAGGAGAGGGTGCAGAGGGAGCGTGGAAGAGCGTCATAAATGGAAATGGGAGAGGAGGGCGGAGGCAGAAGGGAGACGTGAAGAGGGCAAGAAGGTGGAAGGGACAGAAGAGGAGACGGGATGCAGGAGGGAAAGGAGGGTAAGAGGAAGGGGTGGGAAAGAGGAGGGAAGACAGGTGCAAGGGAATGGGAGAGGACAGAAAGGAGGAGGAAAAAAATGAAAGAAGAAATGCAGAAGTGAAGACGGAGGGATGGAAACCGGAGATGGATATAAAATACAGAAAAATTGAAAATACGAATAAAACATAAGAAACGTGGGCTAATAAGACAAAAGAAAAAAGAAAATATGAGAGAGAGAGAGAGAGAGAGAGAGAGAGAGAGAGAGAGAGAGAGAGAGAGAGAGGGTGAGGAGTATAGAATACATGGGACTAATGGAAATATGAAAGAGGGGGAGAGAACGCTTGAGTGAGTGAAGGAATATGAGAAATGGAGAAAGTGAGAAAGAGAGCGAGCAAGGGCAATGTATGAGACGGAGCGTGTGAGAGAAAGATGGAATGACCGGGGCCAGACCTAGATAGAAGGATAGATAGACACTCCGATAGATAGATGGACAGATAGATAGACTGATGGATGGATGAATGGATAGACGGAGACAGACAGAAAAACAAAGACAGTGAGGCAGAGACTAATATACTCGTGTGTGTGTGTGTGTGTGTGTGTGTGTGTGTGTGTGTGTGTGTGTGTGTGTGTGTGTGTGTGTGTGTGTGTGTGTGTGTGTGTGTGTGTGTGTGTGTGTGTGTGTGTGTGTGTGTGTGTGTGTGTGTGTGTGTGTGTGTGTGTGTGTGTGTGTGCATTCGTCTGTGCCTATGCCTCTCTGTCTGCAACTGCGCATATGCATGTCCGTGTGTACTGAGAGAGAGAGAGAGAGAGAGAGAGAGAGAGAGAGAGAGAGAGAGAGAGAGAGAGAGAGAGAGAGAGAATTGGTCCTGACTCTTAATGCATGTTTTTGGCAATGAACAATTTTTACACTGATTTCACACCTAGAAAACACAAAAATAAAAGTGTCACTTTTTTCATACTTTTTTTTTTTTTGTGGAGAGAGAGAGAGAGAGAGAGAGAGAGAGAGAGAGAGAGAGAGAGAGAGAGAGAGAGTGGGGAAACTAGAGGGAAGAAAGAAGGGATGATGGAGAAGGGGAGACGATAAAGGCGAAACGGGAAGACGGACGGAAGATGAAGGAAGTGGAAGAAAGAAGAACGGGAACAGGAAGATGAAGAAGGGGAGTAAAAGAGAGGGAGAAAAGGGTGTGGGGTGTAGAAAGGGAGACTGGGAAAGAAATCGGGATGAGGACAGAGGCAGAAAGAGAGAAGCAGAGGGGAAATGGAGGATACTATGATGGGAGAAGGAAAGGAAGGGAAGGGAATGAGATGGAAGTGGGAGGGGTGGCAGAGAAGTAGAGGGGGGAGGGAGAATGAGAGAGAAGGGATCGGAGGAGTGAATGTGGACGGGAGGAAACGAGATGGAGGGAAGAAAGTATATATAGGGACCTGATTTTTTTTTTTTAATGCGTCCGAGTTTAAGCATACGTTCAGCAGTCGTTCCTAGAGGTCCCTACGTATCACACACCTCCACATGTCACCACCTCGACGCTAACACCCACCGTCCATTTTGAATAGAAGCTACAGCCATCTCGTGTAGAACTGGTGTATTGGTATTAGGGTTTTCTGATTAATCAGCAAATCCTGTTTTAACGAAATCCAAAACCTTAAACTGTTCCCTTTTCCAGCAAGGAATCGAACTCGCGTACATTTGGGACAGCAGACCACCTCTCTATCGACTCGGCCGCTACCAAATACAGAACATTTAACTCCTTGGCTTTATGAGATTCTTTTGGGCTGAATAAAATCGCCCATTAGTGGCAAGAATGAATTAAAACGACATCGGAGTAATACAGGGATAAAAAGGTAAGTGTAGTATTTTAACCCCTTCGCCACCATGACGCCTTGCTTGTAGTCATGTGAGAGTGGAAAAATGCGAAGAAGAGATGACAAGAAAGGAAGAAAGAATGAACAGAGTGAAGGTGTGAATGGACAAACGTAAGATAGAAAAGGGAGAGTGAGGAAGGGAAGAGGTTAGTGGAAAGAGAGTGAGTGGTAAAATGTAAGGAAGAATTAAAAAAGTGAGAGAGGAAGACACTGATAAGAGAACAAGTGGCAGAATGTAAAGAAGAATGTGAGGGAGGGAGAAAAATATTGAAAAGAGAATGAGTTCCAGAATGTAGGGAAGAAAGAAGAATGTGAGGGAGGGGGGAAAATATTGAAAAGAGAATGAGCGGCAGAATGTACGGAAGAATGAAAGTGAGGGAGGGAAGAAGACAATGAATAGCAAGCGAGTGACAAAATGTAAGGAAGAAATAAGAAAATGAGGGCGAAAAGAAGACACTGAGAAGAAAATGGCAGGATGTAAGAAAGAAAAAAGAGAGTGAGGGAGGGAAGAAAGTGTTATGAGAAAAGCATAACGCATGGAAGAGTTAAGAAAAAAAAATGTAGGAGGAAGAATACAAGTGTGAAAATGAAAGAAGGAACAAAATGAAGAAAGTCGGGCTTAAGGGAAAGAAAGAGAGACAGACATAGGAAGAAAGTGAACGAAAATGGACGACGGATGGAAGACAACGAAGAAAAAACGAGGAAGACAGATAAGACGAAATGTATGAGGGAATGTGAAGAAGAAAACGAAGAAAATTTCCCAAGGACGTCAGATCAAAGAAGAAAATGCAAAGAAAAGACGAGGGAAAAAGGGAAACCAAATGGAAGGAAGACAGACAAGAGGAAATGTGTGGAAGAATGTGACGGAAAAAACGTGAAGAAAACACACCAAGAAAATAAGAAAATTGAGAGAAAAAAACAAGAGGAAGAAGAAAACTGGAGGAATGAGAAGAAAAACTTGAAGAAAATTCCACCAGACATCAAGGCAAATGGAGAGAAATGAAGAATGAGGACACTGAGTAAAAGGGCAAGAAAGGCAGTGTGGCAAACAATGTGAGAGAGAGAGAGAGAGAGAGAGATTTACAGCTAGAACAAGAGGACAGAAAGAAAAAGAGCAAGAAAAAAGGATAAAAACAAGGAACAGAAAAACAATTAATAAAGAAAACAAGACAAGGACGTAAAAAAATCGTCTTATCACAGAAAAAATAACCCAGAATAAAGAAGTATGACAACACGCCAGACAGCATTACAGATAAAGAAACTATCAAATAAAGCCTAAGAAAATAAAGAAAATATATGAAGTCAAGTGTGAAAGTAAGGTAGAAAAGGAAGAAAAAAATAAATAGTGACTTTAGAATGAAAACGGATTACAGAAGAGGGAAAATATCTGATAAAAGAAATATGAGAAAATCTTGATGAATTCTTGGAAGGAAAACCAGATTGAAATGACGATAAAATAAAGGAAAAGCGAAGTGAAGGTTACAGACGGGAAAAAAATTTGAAAGGCAATGGAAAGATCAGATTGAATGACGCTCGAGAAAAGGGAAAATTTAGAGGAAATTACGCCAAGAAAAGTCGGGGAAAAGAAGGGAAGATAAAAACAGATCCATGAACAGGAAGAGACGGAAAGAAAACAGGAAAAATGTATTGGGAAGCTAAAGACAGAAGAATCGCAGCCAGATAAAGAAAAGGAAAAGAAGACTGGAAGATTGAACAGAAGGAGATCTCAGGAGGAAGAAATAACTTACTTTAGGCTCAGGTTCAAATTAATGTAAACCCAGTGGACTGCGGGATGAAGCTGCCCTCGCCTACAGTTTACCATACTTCTTTCGGGAGATGGAGAGGGGAGGTACGGGGAGATATGGCCAGTCAGAGAAGCTGCCTTGTTATGTCAGTGCCACCACGTGAAGGAATCCACATCAAAAACACCGAAATAATACCAGAAGGAAACACCGGCACGTATGTGATGAAATATCATATTCAGCATGAGAAACGTAAATAAAGGTGTGTGTGTGTGTGTGTGTGTGTGTGTGTGTGTGTGTGTGTGTGTGTGTGTGTGTGTGTGTGAGAGAGAGAGAGAGAGAGAGAGAGAGAGAGAGAGAGAGAGAGAGAGAGAGAGACTAAAACTAACCCAATGAAGAAATTAAATAAAGACGGTCAAAAGAAGAAATCCAATAAAGCCAGAGAAAGTGAGAAAATATAAAGAAATTCAGAGAAGAAGGAAAAAAAGAAAAAAAAGGGGAAGACTGAAAAAGGAAGATAAAGAAATGATTAAAGAAAGTGAAATAAAACGGTGAGAAAATTTATGAAGCTGATCAAAAGCCGAAATCAAATCCATCCAGAGAAAGGGAGAAAATAAAGAGGGGAAACCCCGCCAGGAAAAAATGGAGGAAAAGAGAGAAAGAGAGAGAAAAAAGAGAGAGAAAAGAGAGGAGGTAAAAAGGGAAGAGGAATCAGAGGCGTCGAAATGGACCAACCTTGATTCCTTCTTCAGGTCCCTTATTTTTTTCCCCTCTTTCCTCTCCTGAGATATTTCACTGAGGGGAGAGGGGGAGAGGAGAGGGAAGGGAGAGGGGGAGACACGGGAGGGGGGAGAGAGGGGGGAAGGAGAGCGAAGAATGGGGGTGAGACGCGAGGAGAGGACAGTACGGGAGGAAAGGGAAGGGAAGAGGGGGGATGAAATAAAGGAATGTAACGGGGAACGAGAGAGCGTGTGGGGGAGAAGGGAGAGGAAGGGGAGGGAATGCAGAAATAGGTAGGGGAGGGAACAGGAAGTGACGGGAAGGGAAGGGTGGGACTGAGCAAGCGACGGGGGAGGAAACAGAGAGGAGGAAAACGTAAAAACTAAAAGAGGGAGGGAGAGATAGGGGAGTAAATCATGGGAGGGGTTGAGAAAGGAAGGGAAGACAAGCGGAGAGGCGGGGGAAAGGGAGGGATAGGCAGACGACCCGAAGGAAGGATGTGTGTGAGTTCAGAGAAATGGATGGGGTGAAAGGAAGAAAAATGAAGAAAGTAAGAAGATTGAGGGATAGGAAAGGAGAGGAGAGGGGATGGGAGGAGAAAAGGAGAGGGGAACGAAGAATAAGAGGAGGGGATGAGGAGTAGGAGGAAGAGAGAAGAGAAATAATGGGAGCGGAAGTGAGAGATGACGAGAATAGTAGTAGAAGCGAGAGGGGAGAGAGGGAGGGACGAGAGCTTGAAGCAGGGGAGGGGGGAGGGAGAGACTGGAGGACTAGGAGGGAGAGACAAGAAAGGGAAGGAGGGAGGGAGGGGGGAGTAGAGAGGGGAAGGGGATAAAAAAAGGGGGAAAGAGAAAATGAAAGATTGGGAGGGGAGGAGAGGGGACAGTAGGGGAAGGGATGAGAGGAGGAGCAAAAAATTGATGGAGGAAGGAAAGGGAAGGAAAGAGAGCGGAAGAAGGAAGGATGGAAGGACAGACAAGTAAAGAAACACTGTTAAATGTGAAAAAGTCAGGGGAAAGGTAGACGGAATATAAAACACAAAAGGAGAGGGGAGAAAGGGGAGAAGGGAAAGATGAAGAGAACACGTAGAAACGGAAGAGGAGGGGAGAAAACAAAAGAAGAATATGGACACAGAAAAAGGGAGCACAGAGTAAAGAATAAAGGAATGGGAGGATAAGGAAAAGACAAGGAAGAAATAAAGTATCGAAGGAAGAAAGGAGGGAAAATAAAGGAGGTGGATGAGAGGAAAAAGAAACTGAGAAAATAAGACAGGAAATAAGCACGTAAAGAAGGAAATATGTAAAGAAAACAAGAAATGCTGGAAAAAGAAAGAACAAGGGCTGGAGAACAGTGATAAGGATGCGGGAAGGCTTTGAGGATGAAGGGAAGAAAAGACATAGGAAAGGGTGGGAGAAAGTGTAAGGGGATAAGAGACTTGAGAAAAAGAGGTAAGGAGGTAAGGAGGGAAGGGAGAGAGGAGAAGAGTAGAATGGAAAAGCAAATGGAGATAAGAAAGAGTAGGAGGAGGAGGAGAAAAGAGCTGGGGGAAAAAAAAAAGAACAAGGAAGAAAATGTGGAGAGGGGAAAGAGAGGGGATAACGATAACAGGAGAGAGAGAGAGAGAGAGAGAGAGAGAGAGAGAGAGAGAGAGAGAGAGAGAGAGAGAGAGAGAGAGAGAGAGAGAGAGAGAGAGAGAGAGACGAGGAAGGCAGGAGGTAAAGAGGGTGCAACGATGAGAAATGACGATGGAGAGAAAAAGTGGAGGAAAAATGAAGAATGAGGAAAAATGGAAAGAAGTTGGCGGGGAAACTGTGACGAGAAGGCAATGGAAAAAATCAGACGTGGGGAATAAGACCTGAGACTGATAGAAAGATAGACAGACAGATAGATAGACAGATAGATGGATGGATGGGTAGATACTGATAGATAAAACATAGATAGGTATGTAGGAAGATGGAGAGAGAGAGAGAGAGAGATTACCGTACGTTCAGAATCAAACTAAGATCATGGAAGTATAAGACAACGATAAGATCAATAAAAAAGGAAAAAGAAGTAAGAAGAATGAGCGCAGAAAGAAAAAAACTACAACAGGAGGAAGAAGGAGATAAGAAAAGGGAAAAGATGGAGAGAATAGGACAATAAAGGAAGGGAAATCTTGATAAGTGAGGAGTCTTCTAACGAGGGGAAGGATAGAAGGGGAGAGGAAGGGAGAGGGAGAGACGGAAGAAGGAAGGGGGCAAGAGGGAGGAAGGGAGGAAGGGAATGATAGGAGGAGAGTGTGAGGAGGAAGGAAAGGAGGAAAGAGAAAGATGGGAAGAAGGGAATGATAGGGTCAGGAGAGGGTAGGCTGGGAGAGTGAGGGAGAGGGGAGAGGAGAGACGGAGGGATGCAGGAAGAGAAGAGGAAGGGAGGAGAATGAGGGAGTGGGTAGAATGAAAGAGAAAGATGGGAGGGAGGGAATGACAGGGGTCGGAGAGAAGAGGAGAGAAGGAAAATGAGAGAGGGGGAAGGAAAGTGGGAGGGAGGGAACAGGATGGGAAAATGAGAGAAAGGGAGAGAACTGGAGGAGAGGACAATAAGTAGGGGAGAGGGAATGGTGAACAGAGAGAGTTGGAAGTGAAGCATAGATGAATGAAGAAAGGATGGAAGACGGAAGAAATGGGAAGGCAGGGGAAAGACAATAAGGAAGGAAGGAGGGAAGGAAGGAAAATGGGTTGTGAGAAAGGATGGACAGAGGGAAAGAGGGGTTTGGAAGATAGTTTGAAGACACAGGAAAGAACGAAACGGAGAGCAAGAGGAGAGAGGGAAGGGGAAGAAAGAAGACGACAAATGGAAAGAAAGAAGGATGGGAGGAGGGTAGGAAAGGAGGGGAAGAAGGAATGTAAGGAAGAGGGGAAAGACTGAAAAATAAGAGAGGGAGTAGAAAAATCAGGGAGACAGGGAAGGATGGAAGGGGGAAGGGAAAGAGGGGAAGAAGTGGGGAGGGAAGGAAAGTCAATGAGCAATGGACGAAAAGCAAGGAGAGAAAAAAAAGAGACGAAAGTTTAGAGGGTGAAATGGAATGGTATTAACGATAGGGAAAAAAATCACTTAAGAAAAAGATAAGAGAATGAAGGAGAAAAGGGGAAGAACACAAATAAAGAATTAGAGTATGGGTAAAAAAAAAAAGTGAAAAAAGTGAAGCAAATGATTGAGAGAGAAAAATAAAGACAAGTGAAATGGACAATGGAAAGACGGATAAATTGTGGGAATAGTGGATGGAAAAAAAATAAAAGAGAGTGAAAGAGAAAATAAGAAGCAGACACGAGAAACAAAGCAGAAATGAAGCGATGTGGACTATGGGGGTTAAAGAATGAGAAAGAAAGGAGAAAAGAAGGATATATCAGACTGGTAGACAGACAGACGACAGATAGATAGATACAGATAAACAGACAGAGATAGACAGAGTGTACGAGTGAAATGAAACTGACTAGATAGAAAAATTTATAATACATATCTCTATACCTATCAATCTATCTATATGAGAGAGAGAGAGAGAGATTATATGTGAGAGAGAGAGAGAGAGAGAGAGAGAGAGAGAGAGAGAGAGAGAGAGAGAGAGAGAGAGAGAGAGAGAGAGAGAGAGAGAGATATTAGAGAAAGCACAAAATGGATTAATAAAAGGAAAACTGAAGACTACGTGAAGTAAAAAATAAGAGACACAGGAATAGTGGAAGAGAGAGAGAAAGGGAGAAGGAGAGAAAGTGAGTGAGGGAGGGAGGGAGAGGAAAAATGTGAAGGAAGGGTGAGGGAGCAAGAGGGTGAAGAAAATAAATAGGAAGAGAGAGAGAGAGAGAGAGAGAGAGAGAGAGAGAGAGAGAGAGAGAGAGAGAGAGAGAGATGAAGCAGAAAGAGGGAGAGGGAGGGAAGGGAAGGGACAACTGACAAGAGGAGAGGAAGAATTTGAGAAAGGAAAGGAGGAGAGAGAGAGAGAGAGAGAGAGAGAGTGTGTGTGTGTGTGTGTGTGTGTGTGTGTGTGTGTGTGTGTGTGTAATTAGAGAAAAGTAGAGAAATGAGAAGAGGGCTTTTCCCTCCCAGCCGGTAACAATCCCACGCTCTGGCCAAGGAAGAAGAGGAAAGAAAGAGGAAAGAAGAGGAAAGAGCAAAGAAGAAAGAGGAAAGAACAAAGAAGAAAGAGGAAAGAACAAAGAAGAAAGAGGAAAGAAGAGGAAAGAGGAAAGACGAAAGAAGAGGAAAGAACAAAGAAGAAAGAAGAGGAAAGAACAAAGAAGAAAGAAGAGGGACAAAGACGAAACAAGAGGAGAAACAAGGAAGAAAGGAGGAAAAAAGGAGGAGCAGAGGAGGAAGGAATAATGGGGAGAAGGGACATTAAGAAGCGGAGGGAAAAAAGAGGACAGAAGAGAGGAAACACGGCAAGAAAAGAAGAATGAAAGAGAAGAAAAGTGAGGAGAAGAGGAAGAAGGGATAAAGGAGGAAGTACAAGAGGAAAGAAGAGGAAAAAGAGAAAGAATAAGGAAGAGGAAAATGAAAAACGAGAAAGAAGAGTAAGACACAATAGGGAGAAACAAGGAAAAGGAACAAAAAAGCCAGAATAAGTAAATAATGGAGGAAAAATTGAAAAAAAAATGACAAAGAAAAGGTAAGCAAAAAAGAATTAAGAAAATATACTCAGCAAAAAAAATCCATTAATATAAAAACATAACAGACAAATCCACACACACACACACACACACACACACACACACACATACTGCCCCTACCCCCATAAGAAAGAACGAAAATGTCTCCCCTATGCAATTTACAAAGAGGTTTTCCTATTCTCCTCTCTGTTTTATGAGTTCCTTACCCTCCCTCTCCCCTCCCTCACGATCTCTTGTTCCTCTGTCTGTCTGTCTGTCTGTCTGTCTCTCTCTCTCTCTCTCTCTCTCTTCCTTCCATTCTTGTTCCTTCGTTCATTTCCTGTCCTCTGTCTCTATCTTTTTCTTAATGTTTCATCACTTTTCTCCCTTCACATCTCTCCCTCTCTTCTCCCCCTATTTCTTCTCTCTCCTTCCTCCCATCATGCTCACCCCAATCTCTCCCTTCCCTTCCTCTCTCCCTCCCTCTCTCTCCAGCTTCCTCCCTCCCTCTGCCCTCTCTAAACGCCCCCAAAAGTCATCTCCCCAACTTGCATCATCCTGGAGAGACAACATATAAAAACAAGATGAAATTACCATAGTGAGACCTGCTATGTTCCCGTTTTCTTTCCTTTCCCTGGTTGCCTTTTTTCTTTTTTCTTTTTTTTTGTATTTATTTTTGTCTTTCTTTTGTTGGTATTGACTCTGATGCTGTTTTTTTCCCTGTCTTCTTTAGTTTCTGTTACTTTTGTGGCTTTTAGGGGCTGTTTTTTTGTTTTTTTCTGCTTGTATCTATCTATTGCCAGACGCCTTATTCCCGTAAGGGGTGGCCACAAACAAATCGCCACCATGTCGCCCTGTCCCCCGCCACTTCACTGCCCCGCTCCCAGCTTGTAACTGATGCCTAATGTTTGCTTCATTTACAGCGTTCTATGTTTTTCGCTTCACATTTTTCCGTTGTGTTTTCCGCTGGCTGCCCTTTTCGCGTTTTGTTACCTTTTTCCTGTTTTTTCTTCATATTTTCGCTTCTGTTACTGTTATTTCCTGTTGGTTTTTCCTCCACTTCCTCAGCTCACTTTTTTTTTTTTTTATTAAACCTTAACTCGAAATATTTTACTCCTTTTCATTTTTATTTTCATTCTTTTCTGCTCATCAAATTTCATATTCTCTCTCTCTCTCTTTTCACTCTCTTACTCGCTTTTATCTTTCGTTTCTGCTTCACTCACTCTCTTTTTCATTTTCTGGTCGATATCTTTGTCTTCTTTTTCGAATATCCATTTTCGTCCCTGGATCTCAAAATTAATTCCTCTTTTTTTTTTTTCAGCTTCCTCTTTTGACCACTTCTTTCGTCCTCTTGTCTCTTCTTACTGATATTTATTGAAGTTTTCCTCATGTTTCCCCTCTTCATTCACTTCAATCCTCTCTCTCTCTCTCTCTCTCTCTCTCTCTCTCTCTCCCCATTTCCTCAGGCGACCCAGAACACTTTCACATCAAACCCGAAAAGCTGGCAGAGAACAGCATAAAGGGGAGGGGAGGGGAGGGGAGGGGAAGAGAAAAAAAAGGGGAGGGAAGGGGAAAGGAGAGAAAGAAAGGGAGGGGAGGAGCAGGAAGTAGAGGAGAAGAGAGAAAAAGAAGAGGAGGGGAAAACAGGGAGGGAAAGAGGGGAGGGAGAGTTAAAAAGAAGGGAAAGACGAGGGAGATGCAAAGTAAGGGAATGTGCTGAAGAAAGGAAGAAAGGAGAGGAAAAACAGAAAAAGACAAGGGGGTGAATAAAATAGAAACAGTGAAGGAGAAGAGATATGGATTAAAAAAAAAAAAGAAAAAACAGGAGGGGAGGGGGTGAAGAGAGAGAAAATGAGACGACTGAGGAAGAGGGTGAAGGCAGAGAAGAGAAAGGCAGAAAAAGAAAGACAGGGTTGATGAGAAAAAAGGAACGGCAGTGAAAGAAGGAAGAAAAACGCAGAAACAGATTGAACGAAAGGTCGAGAGAGAGGAGGAGGGAAAAGAAAGAAGTGGAAAAGGAAGGCGGAGAAGTTGGGGAAAGAAGGCGAATGGGGAAGGCAGAGAGAGAGAGAGAGAGAGGGAACCAGGCGAAGAGAGAGAGGGATAGGAAATTGAGAATGTGAGACAAAACAAGAGTAGAAGAGGAGAGACAGAGGGGGATGTGGGAGATAGAGGACAGGAAATGGAGAGAAGGAATGATATGGGGTGAAGAAAGGGAAGAAAAAGTGTGAGTGCGCGTTAGAAACTGAAAAAAGAAAGACAAGAAAAAGTAAAAGAGCAAAAATGTGAAATGTTGAAGATGGAAGATGAAAGAATGGAGAATGGGGGGAATGAGAGAAGGAGGGGAGAGAGAAATGAAAGGAGAGGAGAGGAGACACACAGAAGGAAAGGAAAGTAGAAGAGAAAAAGAGAGAAGATTTAAGACTGAGAAAGGAATATAAGGAATGAATGAGAAAAAAATTGCAGTGGAGAAGAGGGAGAGATGAGATGACGAACAGTGAAGACAGCCAAGAGAGAGAGAAACAAGTAGTGAAAACAACCCGGAACAGCGAGGACAAGAAAGGAGAGAACAGAAGACAGAACAAGACACGAGATGATGTAGACAGCAAAAGAGAGGACCAAAACAGCCAGCCAGATATTTAGCAAGGAACAGTGAACAAGTGGGCCACAGAACTCGGCATAGAGAACTGCGTACGCCAAGTGGCAGGAGGAGACGTGGAGGGCGTAGGAGTAGGCGTGGAGGGCGTGGAAGCTGTTAGCAAGTCATTTCCATAAGAATCGGACGAGACCACCTCACACCCGCCTTCCCTCCCCTTCCCTCACACCTTCCTTCACCTCAAGTTCATTTTTTTCTTTTTTTCTTATTCTTCGCACTCGTCTTTTCGTTTTTCTTTATCGTTTTTTTCGTTTTGTCTTTCTTTCATTTTGTCTTTACTTGTCTCTCTACGTACCTTAATAGTTTTTGTTATTCTTGTTCTTTTTCGTTCTAACTTCGTTCATTCTTCACTCCCGGCTTTTTTCTCCTCTTTGTTTTATACTCTCTCTCTCTCTCTCTCTCTCTCTCTCTCTCCCCCTCTCTCTCTCTCTCCCTCTCTCTCTCTCTCTCTCCCTCTCTCTCTCTCTCTTTCCTTCAGCTCCACACCGGACTTTCTTTTTTCTCACTCTTCTTGCCCTCCTTTTTCTTCTAATTTTTCCCATCCATACCTCCTTTCCTTCCCGCCATCCTCTTATATTCTAGTTGCCGGTATGCCTCTGTTTATGCGAGTAATGGATGAGACTGTGATTTAGGGCAACCTCTGATCGTGCAAATTTGCGGAAACACTGAACTTCCTAGTATGATTTACATATTTTTGAAATCCCAAGAAATATTAAAAAGACCATGTGAGACATCCCCCAAATTCGCCAAAATATTAACAAAAAATGTCAAATGCAATCTCAAACATATCATAGTGCTGAACTTAAAAAAAAATAATAATTGGAATGGTAGTCCATAAATAGATTCGACTTGCTACTTAAATAATAAAGTCTGGTTCGGAAATAATGAGTTTGTGAGGCATTATGTATGGTCGATTATATTTGGTGATATTTGGTTTCGCTGTCTCCACACGTAAATCGCGCAAATTAGAGTTTTGGCGCGGGTCCTTTGTAGCGACGTGCTAATTAAATTTTTATTGAATGCATATAACGAAACAATTACTTTAACCAGAAAAAAAGGTGAAAAGAAGATGGAAACTGGTGAATCTGAATAACATCTGATTTTAACAAATTTACATCAAAAGCTACTCGACTCCAGCACTTTCTAAACCTTAATGTGGAAGTCTATTACAGAGTTCTTAACAATAGCAAAGGCAACAATGGAAGCGGCACCTGCATGGTATTAGAGTACTTCCAGTGGTGGCAGTAGTAGTAACGCCTGGAGCTGCATTTACAGTATAGAGCAATCATAAAAGAGTAGAAACAGTAATACTAACTTCAAGAGTACGTGTGGCAGGTACAGAGCAACAAAAGTGGCAACCAGAAGAGCAACAATAGTGTGTGTGTGTGTGTGTGTGTGTGTGTGTGTGTGTGTGTGTGTGTGTGTGTGTGTGTGTGTGTGTGTGTGTGTGTGTGTGTGTGTGTGTGTGTGTGTGAGAGAGAGAGAGAGAGAGAGAGAGAGAGAGAGAGAGAGAGAGAGGGGGCGTGCGTCAGAGCGTGTTAGTGCAGCAAGATCACAGCACCAGCAACAATATCTAGTGACATACGAGCGGTAATGCCCAAAACAGCAGACACAGCAGCACAGACACAGCACACGCATATCACCAGACAGGGCTACATCAACAAAGAGACGAATCCACACTGACTTACGGGGTATTGCAACACCTCTCCCTCATTCTATCCTTTTTACTCTAGCTTGGCCTAAAACTGCCTTCTCCCTATCTTGAATACTTAGTTGTACCGATAAGTTAACGCTACAGTATGGTGCTAGTCACAAAAAAGTGTTGTAGAAAGGATGCAGACCCACAATATTGTCTTACTCTGTTACTAAACTACTTGAAATCAGCTGCCAAAGGACGAAAATCTGGGTCAAGTTAAAGTGAGAGAACTAGAGGTTATGTTTATATAGGGTATGGTAGTTAATATTGTTTTATGTTGTAATTAATGTACACTATTTCGACTTGAGAGAGAGAGAGAGAGAGAGAGTACAGACAGGAGGAGGAGAATGAAGGAACAATAATTAAAAAAAAACAGCAAAGGAAACAGAAAAATCAAACATAACAAGCAAGAGTATGAAGAAAAAAATTGCACAGACAGATGATAAAGCACGACGAAAAAATATGTAGTAACAAAAAGAAATTAAACAACGTATGAAAAACAAGAAAAAAAAAATAGACTATGATCTTTTTCAGGAGCAAATGAGGAAAGAAAATGGATATACAGGAAAACGTGAAATATCGGAAGCAACAGAAGGAGGAAGCCAAAAAATATATGAGCAGAAAGAAGAGGGAAAATAAGATAGGGAAAAAAAAAAAAAAGCCAATCCATGACGCTATAAAAAGCAATAACAACAACAACAACAACAATACTAGCCATTTGAAAGGTCGTATATAAAGGAACCTAAATATTACACACACACACACACACACACACACACACACACAATGCAGAACGGAAGGTATAAATTTTGGACACCAGAACTACTGACCTTCCACAGATATAAAAATACTGGTACGATAAAATTCTTAAGACGAGCATAAAAGCTTCTGTGCCGGAAGCTACGTAAGAAAGAAAGCAACAACGGCCAAGAAATATTGCCGGTAAAAGATGGAGAAAGATAAAGAAAGGTACAATAGCATGGAAAACATTGCAATATTGGAAGCAGCATAAGAAAGATGGCGAAAGAGAAAGAAGACACGAAAGGAAGAAGGGGGAAAAAAACAACTAGACTGTAGACACCACAACGAAGGAGAAAAGTCTATTGGCAAAAGGTTGAAAAAGTCACTGAAAAAAAATATATACACCGGTATTACATCGATGAAAATTAAATAGGAACCAAAACTGAAACATAAACAACAAAAGAAACCGGGAAAAGAAGACAGCAAAAGTGTCACATTAGGGCAACAAAGGAGAAAAATGAGAAACTGTAATGGTAGGAAATACAACGACGCGACAAGAAGGAATGAGAGCGTGCAACATCTGCCACCACCAACTGATCTATGGGCCGAATATCTGACTCCGCCCTGTGACCCTGACCTTCGACATATTACCCTCAAAATCGGATGGCTTCCTTCTTGCTTAGCCCTTAACCCTTCCACTAACTTCGGATAAAAAAAAAAATCAACATATTTTAAGTGGATACTGCCCAAGGACATCGATCTTTAGTCTTTCCCTGTGACCTTCACCTATGACTGACAACAAAATTAAATCTCTTCATCGTCTGTCTTACCATGAACCCTTCCACAACATTTAGTCTACATTGGATGGCTAAAAACAGTTTAACCTGACCTCTGTTCTCTTGTTCTAAAAAAAAAAAAAGGTAAATCATTTGAACGATAGTCAGCTCATCCACCACGTCTGATCCAAGAAAGTTTTTTTTTTTTTTTTTTTTCTTCACACACAGACACGCGGGTCGAAATAATATGACCGTGATCTTTAAACTGATAACTCTCAGAACTGAATCCCTTCGTTCTTGCCTTATCCTTAACACTTCCACCAAGCTTATTTCAAATCAGATCAAAACTTGCTGAGCTGACCTTGTCCCTTGTCCTTGGCCTTTGACCTTTCCCTGTTACCTTGACTTTTAAGTGATTGTTCTTAAAATCCATTCCTTATATTCTTGTCTTTTTCTCAACCCTTCCATAAAGCTAAATAAAAAAAAAAGTCAGCTTAACCATCGGAAACACCAAAAGACTAAAATGGTATGCGAAACATTCAGAAAAGACAATACTTACTCAAAAAACGTCATTAAACAAGAGCAAAAAAAATAAAAACAAGAGTTGGGAGGGGAGAAAAGAGGAGAAAGTAAGGAAAACTGCGGTACCATGCGCAAAGACAGACGAAAATAAGAAAAACAGCAAATTAAAAAACTCCAACCTCTTACGCAGCTGAATGAAGGAAAAAACAGAAGGATGAAGAAAGTAGATCAAGGAATTACAAGCGACAATTCTGTTACTGTAAGGAAGAGGACTAAGGAAGAAAAGAATGGGAAAGGAAAAAGACAAATACCCTAAGAACAGAAAGAAAAGAATGGAGAACAAAAAAAAGACAAATATCCTAAAGAAAAGAAAGGGAAACACAAAGGATACAGGAGAAACAAGAAGTACGATACACAGAGCTATAAAATCCTTAGCAGGAAGAGGAGTAAAAACAGAAAAAAGAAAAAAAAGAAAAACATCACACGCAAGAAAACACGAAGGAAAAAACACGAGCAAAAACAATAGGGACAACAAGAGGAAGGGCAAGACAGGAAATAGAGAAAAGGAGGGCAATATCACCAGCGGCAGTGGGAGCAGGGCAAAAATAAGACCACATCAGCAGTGTCAGCAGGAGTAGCCAGGGGAAACTCAAGAGAGAAAAAAAAAGAGCTGAAGAAAATGGGAGATGTGTTTCCTAAGGTACCGCAGCGTCAGCAAGAAAGTAGCATAAATAGGGGAGAGAGAGACAGAGAGAGAGAGAGAGAGAGAGAGAGAGAGTCTGTTTCCCGGACCGATCTTATGGCAGTCATCTTTATCCAGTCATTTCGTACATAAAAGTAAAATGGGGAACTAGATAGTAACTTTGACGGTATGTTGTCGTAGTCGGGGGAAAATAGGGATTAGGAAAAAAAAAAAAAAAAAACTCCGCCTCAACGACCCCAACGTGTTCGATAGGTAAAAAGCCTCTCTCTCTCTCTCTCTCTCTCTCTCTCTCTCTCTGTTCAAGCTTGACATTTTACTATATAATTATGTCTCTAACTTGATCCACATTTTCATCCTTTTGCAGCTCAGTGGCAGAAAAAGATCATATTACAGCTCTACATCCAGTCCATGCTTCTTCGTGACTAGTATCGTATTCTAGTGCTAATCCATTGTTACATAGAGAGAGAGAGAGAGAGAGAGAGAGAGAGAGAGAGACAGACAGACAGACAGACAGACAGAATCAACAACAAGGAACAACAAAACAAGATGGAAGAAAACAAGACACAACAACAACTAAAAAGGAGTAAAACAGAGCAATAAAAAGAGCAATAAAGCACGGAGGAGGAGGAGGAGGAGGAGGAGGAGGGAGGAGGAGAACGGCATTGACAGAAAGAGGAAGCAGAAGAGAGAGAGAGAGAGAGAGAGAGAGAGAGAGAGAGAGAGAGAGAGAGAGAGAGAGAGAGAGAGAGACGGGGGGGGGAGGAGGTCTGACAAGAGGTAAAGTATTGGCCAGAAGTTACATCACAACCTCTCACCTCTGATAGCTTTTGGCACAGTTGGCAGAGAGAGAAGAGGAAAGAAGAGAGGAGAAGAGAGGAGAGGAAAGAAGAGAAAGGAAAGGAGAGGAAGGAAGAGAGGCGAGGAGAAGAAAGAAGAGAATAAGGAGGACGAGAGATGAGAGAAGTGGTACCTTATAACACATGGAAAGAGAAGGAAAAAAATAAATAGAGGATAGAGAAGAGGAAAGAAGGAAAATGAAGGAAAAAGTGAGAAGTGAGGCGGAAATTATATAAAACATAAGGAAGGAGAAGAGTATCGTAAATGGAGATAGGAGAGGAGAGGAGAGGGAGGAAGGAAAAACAGTAGCATATGAGATGTGAGAGAGAAATGGTAAAAAGCACGAAGGGAGAGAAGAGAAAATGAGTAGAATAAAAGTGAAAGGACAGCAAAGGGGAGCTGAGGAAAAGAGAGGAAAGAAGAGCAGAGTCATGGAGGGGGGAGGGAAGAGCAGAGCAGGCGAAGACAGCAGAATTAAGGAAAGAGAGGGGATAGCAAAGACGAGCATAAGAAAGCAAAGCAGAATAAACGGAGAAGAGACGAGATAAAGAGGAACGTAAATGAGAGAAAAGAGGAGATGAGGGTACGATAAAGGAGAGGAGTGAATGAGAGAGGACAAGCGAGGAGAAGAGAGGAAAGAGCAGGGAAATGGAGAGAGGACGGCAGAGGAGGAGAGCAGAAAAAAGCAGAGCAGCGGAAATAGGGGAAGCAGAAGAATATGAAAAGAATTGGAAAAAAGATGAAAACATGAAAGGGTGAAGAGAAAAAAAAACTGGATGCAAAGGAAATAAAAACGAGAAAAGAGAAGGATAGGGAAGGAAAAAAAGGAAGAGAGGAGAAAGAAAAATTGACAGCGATGACAAAAGTGACGATGAGAGGAAGGAAAAGACGTAAGGGTGGAAAGAAAACAGGAAAAGAGAGAGAGAGAGAGAGAGAGAGAGAGAATTAAATCAGGGAAACAAGCAAGAGGACACAGAAGGAAGGAAAAAAAGTAAAGAGAGACAAACTATAAGAAAAGATAAAGAAAGAAGAGCTAGGAAAGAGAATGAAGGAAAAGGAAGAAAAATGGGACAATAAAAAGAAAACCAGGAAAGACGACACAATACAAAAGAGGACAATGTGAAAAAGAGTGAGAGAGAAAGTTAAAGCGAGAGTGAAGAGGAAGAAAGAGGAGGCAGGAAGAGGAAGAGGACGAGCGTGTTTGTTGGTGTCGGGGTGAACAGATGGATATTACGAGACGAGGGAGGCAGGGCCAGGCAGGGAGAGGCAGGGGTGGTAGGCAGAGGGAGATAAAGGAGGGGCAGAGAGAGGCAGAATGGGTCAGAGGAGGTAGGGAGAGGCAGGGGTGGTAGGCAGAGGGAGATAAGGGAGAGGCAGAGAGAGGCAGAATGGGTAAGAGGAGGTAGGGAAAGGCAGAGGAGGCTTGGGGTAAGGCAGGAGAGGCAGGGCACACAAGAGGAAAGCATGGAGAGGCAGAAATGAAGGAAGAGGTGGAGAGAGGTTACTAAAGAGGAGGGAGGGTAGGAGACAATGAGAGAGAGAGAGAGAGAGAGAGAGAGAGAGAGAGAGAGAGAGAGAGAGGAGAGGGAGACCATTAGGAAGGAGAAAGAAAAAGGGGAGTAGAGGTAGGGAAAGTTGACAAGGAAAGGGAGTTAGAGGAAAGGGAGAACATAGAGGAAAGGGAGAGTAGTAACAATAGGAAAGGGAGAGTAATGGGAAGGGGGATGCAGGGAGTGGAAGAATAGCGAATAAAGGTAGGGACAGATAGACAGGTGGACGAAAGAAAAGGCAGGATATTGGAGAGTAGGGGGAAAAATGAAGGCAGGGAAAGGCAGACTGGGGATACGAGGCAGAAGAGGGTAGGAAGGGGGCAGGGGAGGTAGGCAGGGAAGGGAGGAAAGTTAGACATGAGGACGGAACGTGGATGAAGAGGTCAGGAAAGTAAAAAGTTTGGCAGAAGGGAGGTGGAAAGGAAGGCAGGAGGGAAGTAGATGAGGCAAGGAAGTGGCAGGGGAGAGGCAGACTAAGGCTAGGACAAACTAGGCAAGGGACAGAAGGGGTAGGCTGGAAAAGGAAGGGAGGGAGGGAGGGAGAGAAGGCAGGAAGAAAAAGAGAAGTCAGGGAGGGAGGCAGGGAAGGAGGGAGAACGAGCAGGTAGGGAGGAAAAAAGGGAGGGAAAGTAGGCAATGATGGAGTGAAAAAATGGCAGGGAGGAGGAGGAAATAAGAAGACTGGAAATAGTTGATGAAGAAACGAGGAATGTAATGAAAGGAGGAAAGAATAAGAATTATAAATGAGAGAGAGAGAGAGAAGAGAGAGAGAGAGAGAGAGAGAGAGAGAGAGAGAGAGAGAGAGAGAGAGAGAGAGAGAGAGAGAGAGAGAGAGTTGTCTCGTTTGCTGCTGTCGGTTAAATAGATGGACTCTACGTGGTGGGGGAGGGGGGGAGGACAGAGGAAGGGGAGACAAGGAAAAGGGGAGGGAAACGGGGAGGGGAAAGGGTAAGGGAAGGAGAAGAGAGAAGACAGGAGAGGAAAAGAAAGAAGGATAAGGAGAGGAAAAGACACATTGGGAAGGGATACAGGGAGAGGAAGACGCACAATGAGAGAGATAGAAAGAGGGAAGAGAGAAACGGAGAAGAGAAGAAGATGGAGAGAGAGCGAAGTGGAAAGAACGGAGAGAGGGGTCGGAGGAAAGCAGAGAAGGGGAGGAAGTAGAGTGAGAGAAAACGAAAGGGTGGAGAAAGGAGGAAGACAGAAATGAGAAAGAAAACAATAAAATCAGTTATAGTCTAGACAGCCTAAAAAAAAGAGTAGAAAAGATGGGAAAAGATGGAAGTAGGAGAAGAACGAAAGGAAGGAAAAGTGGAGTGCCACAGAGGAAGAAAAATATGAAGAGGAGCGAGGAAAGGAGAGGGGTGGATTAGAGAGTAAAGGTATGAATAAAGGGGGGGAGGAGGGAGGGAGAGAGAGAGAGAGAGAGAGAGAGAGAGAGAGAGAGAGAGAGAGAGAGAGGTGACAGCGTGGGGGTCAAATGGAGGAAAACAAGGAGAAAGGGGAGATGAAGAAACGAAGAGAGAGGGATAAGAGGAGAAGGGAGGAAAAAGAGAGGACAGAAGAGGAAGGAAAATGAAAGGAGAGAGGATGGAGGAGGGAGAAGAGCAGAATGAAGAGGAAAGAGAGAAGCGGCAGAAAAGGAAAAGAAAAAATGACAGCAGACGGAATTTTTGAGAAGAAAAATAAGAGGCTAAAGAAGAGAGGAAAGAGGAGCAGGAAAATGGAAATAAAAGACAAGAGACGGGCAGGTAATGGTAAGAGGAGACGAAGAAAGGAAGAGGAAAAGGATAAATATTAGTGGACAGAGAGACGAGAAAAAGAAGGGATGAGTTAGGAGAAAGGCACGAACATTAAAAAAAAAAAAAAAAAAAAAAGAGGCGAAGATAAGCAGACAGAGTGGAGGATAGAATGAAGTTGACTGAGCGATTATCCACACACACACACACACACACACACACACACACACACACACACACACACACACACACACACACACACACAAACAAAATCTGTTCGTCTCAACCTGTAGATCTTCATGTATCCATTTTACCTGTGCAGTTCTACCTGTCTGCCTCTTTCCTATCCTTTCTGTCTCTTACTGTCCATTTTACCTGTCTATCTCTTTCTGTCCATTTCACGTGATTCTACCTGAGTATATTGGACATGTTAAACAGAGAGAGGAATTAGACAGACAGTAGCAGACATATATACAGGAGATAAAAAGGGAAGGTAAATTGGAGAGTTGTGTTAGTCAGCTACGTAAGGACAGGTAAAAATGGACAGGAGGAGATGAGCAGTTAACTGGACATTTAGACACAGACAGACAAAATGGACAGACGGGACATATATTAGACACTCAGACGGGTAAAACAGAAAATAGATAAAAATAGACAGACAACTTGAACAGATGGAGACAGATAAAATAAACACACAGACATAAAATGGACAGGTAGAGGCAAATTGGGCAGATTATCTTTCTGCATCCAACTGTCCACTGCAGCTGCCCACTTTATTCATTCTACCTGTCCATCCACACCTGTCTAAATATGCCCACCTACCCGTCCATCTATTTGTCTGTAACCAGCTGTCAATTCTGTTTACCTGTCCCCCTTCACCTGTCCATTCTAACCGTCTTTCTAGATGTCTATTTTACCTGTCGAATTTACCCTATCAATTCCACCTGTCCACTTTAACTGTTCAATTTACCCATCACTTCTACATGTCCCTCTGCACCTGTCCATTTTTCACCTGTCCCCGCCCACCTGTCAATAGCCAGCGGGTGCGTCTGCTGGCCGTCTGCTTGTCAATACCTGCCAGCGTCTTAACAGGGGAAGGAGGCCTAGTCGATACTTCATAGCCCCTACTCCCCTTCCTTCCCCCATCCCCAAACCTCTTCCCCCTCCCTTTCCCCCTACTCTCCTCCACTCATCACATTATTGCCTTCTCTTACACACCTATTCCGCGGTCCCCTATCCTCCTCTTCCCTCTCCCTTTTTCCCCTCCCCTCCCCCTACCCTCCTCCACTCATCACCTTACTGCCTTATCCTACACCCCTCTTCCCCATCCCATCTCCTCTTCCTCCACTACCCACTCCTCCCCACTTCCATCTTCTCTACCCTCTTCTTCCCTTCCTTTCCCTACCCCCATCTATCTTCGCCCTCCCTCCCCCTACTCTCCTCCACTTATCACATTATTACCTTTCCTTACACCCCTTCTACCAGCCCCTTCTTCTCTTCCCCCACCACCTCCTCCTCCTCTCTTCTCCTCTCTCTTCCTCCCTCCAACCACCACCTTATTTCCCTTCCTTCCACCCCTTCCACCCACTCTTCTTCCCACTTCTTCCCCTAACCTCCAACCCTCCACACTTCCATTTTTAACTCTTTTCCTTTATCCTCTCCAATCCACACTCGCCTAACCCCTCTCCAAATCCCCCCTTCCCTCTCCCCCTCCATTTATCTTTACAGTACTGTTCCTTACACCCCCCCCCACAGCCTCCCCTCTTCTCTCTCCCCGTCTCCCCAACATCCTCACTTTTTTACTCTCCCTTTTCCAACACCCACTCGCGCTCTCCCATTCCCTAACCTTCCTCCCCTATGCCTCCTCCCCCTACTCAACAGCCTCATTTTTCCCCTACCCTCCAACAAATTTAACTGCCTCTCTCTCTCTCTCTCTCTCTCTCTTACCACTTTACCACTTTTTTCTTGCGGGTCCTTTATCCAACCCCTCCTCCCCCTACGCCTCTAATCCCTCTAACAACATCTTATTCTTGTTCCTTTCACACCTTCCTTACCTCTTTTGAACTCTCCCTCTTGCCTCTTACCCCTCCCTATTACCTTCTTAGCCTTCATCCTTTCAGCCTCTCATAATTTCTTTACACCCCCCCCCTTCCCTCACTCCCTGCCTCTCACTCTTCCCACAACACCTATTATAAGTCTCTCTCTCTCTCTCATAACATCGTCTAATACCTCAATATCACAACCTCACATCTTTGCTCCCTCCACTAATCCCCCCCTTACCTTCCCCACCACCCACTTCCACATCTTCTACCCCTTCCCCTCCTCCTCACCTGGCCTGTCCACTGTTCTCTCTCTCTCTCTCTCTCTCTCTCTCTCTCTCTCTCTCGATACAACCTTTGCCACTTAATAATTCACTACACCCACACATTTTCGTCAGCCCTAGATTGGTCACGAAACTGGATTGACATTTTACCTATACCCATAAAAAAGCCAGGCAGAAAAAACGAAAAAGAGAAAATGAAAAAAATACAGTATATAGGCCTACTGTAATAAAAACTACAATAGCCCAAAATGAAAAAATATAGAAGGAGGCACATTTTTTTTTTAAACGGAAGCAAAAATGATGATTGAAAATAGTAAAGATCAAGACGGACATAATGTGACAAAAACAAGACCGAAAAGCGAAAAAAAATCCAATACCTAGGACAAAGGGTTAAAAAAAAAAATAATAATCCGATGGTAGCAGAACAGTAAAGAGGGTGAAAATTATGAGATGGATTAACTCAAATACCTCACGCCTAAAAAAATTAATCCAAAAACTATGAAAAAATGCAGAAAAATTAGCAAAAATAAAAGTGACGAAAATGGCGGAAATGGAAATTAATGAAGACGCAGACGGAGAGAAATATCTAATTAACTAAAAAAGGAAAAGGAGAAACTAAGAATGATAAAAATCATGACATAAAAATATTTAAAAGTATGGAAATGGTTGAGATTGGTTAGGCTTAGTCAGATTACCGTAGATTAGATTGGATTAAATGAGATTAGGTTAGGGTGGGCTGGGTTGGGCTGGGCGAGGCTAAGTTAGGTTACGTTTCGTTAGGGTAGGTAAGCCTTTCCTGTTTTGCTATCCTTACCTTCACCCCATTGAAATACACATCAAAATCATTGTCTTCACTAACAAACAGCTTCGTAGGGGAAATTAGGTCTGTTGCTGATTGCTTTCCTTTGCACTCTTTTGTAAGGTAAAGGTAAGGTCACATTTTCGACAAGGCTAGGGTAGATTAGGCAAGACTAGGTCGGATTAGGTTGGGATAGTTTAGGTTAGGATAGGATAGGATAGGATTGGATAGGATAGGATAGGATAGGATAGGATAGGACAGGATAGGATAGGAAAGGTAAGATAAGGTAAGTTAAGGAATTGTTAGTATAGGTAAGGTTTGGTTAGGTTGCAGGAAAAAAAAAAAAACGAGGAAGGAGGGTAAAAAACGATGGCAGAGTAAAGACAAAGTCGATGAAAATAATAAGCAGGAAGACGGAAATAAAAATACAGTGAGTGAGAAAAGAAAGACAGAATAAGAGAAAACGATTACGGAAACGTGCCAAAGCGGAAAAACAAACCAGGAAACGAGAAAAAAAAATTGAGGGCAGCCTAATAATAATATGATGAAAATGGCGAAGACGGACTGGGAGGGGGAGGATGTGTGGGCTGGGAGGAAGGCCCAAGTCAATATAATCCAAGGAAAATGGTGTTGACAAGGTGATGGTGAGGGGTGGGAGGGGAGAGGATGATGGGGAAGATGGGGGGGTGATGGACAAAGAAGGGGGGGGGAAGCAGAGGATGGGAGGGAGGGAGGGAGGGAGGGAGGGAGGGGGAGAGAGAGAGAGAGAGAGAGAGAGAGAGAGAGAGAGAGAGGTGGTACTGAGGGAAGGGTGGGGGGGTTTGGGAAGAGGGAGGGAGGGGGGAAGTCGCTTTATGGACAGCCTACGAAGGAGGGGGGGCGTAGGGGAGAGGTAAAACTATTATTAGGTATAAAAATAAAAATTGAGAGAGGAACGAACGAAAGGGGCTGACTAAGAAAAAAATCATCATCATCATCATCATCACATTCATCTCTAACACCACTATCATCATCACCATCACATTCATCAGTCATCATCATCATCCAATATTCCAACCCATGAGGCGAAATGCGAGGAAGAAACAAGGGACAACTCAAACCTAATAAAGCACAACATTTACAACGAAAATATATCAATAAAAAGAATTATACATTACCCCCCGAAAAAAAAAAAATTACAATAAAAATAAAGATACTCAAAAAAAAATCTCGTCTGACGCCACTAATACTCTGAAAAATCATATGGAAAATCAAGCGCTGAACTCACAATGATGATTCGGAGCTACAGCCTCTCTCTCTCTCTCTCTCTCTCTCTAAGGATGACCTCTGACCTATAATCATTGCTTGGGTATGCATGGATGTGACCAGAGGGATATTGTTCTTGCTTTTTCATTTATCTGTTTGTGCAACTGATATCTTTCTTTTTTCTTCTACAATACCATCATCATCATCAATACCACCTGCAAACCACCACCACTGTTGTTATTATTATTATTATTATTATTATTATTATTATACTGCTCCTCCTCCTCCTCATTATTATTAAATATTTTCCGCGTCACCTGACCCTTAATGAATCTATAGGTTCACTCTGGAGGTTAGGTATGTGAATGGCAATTCAGTCCACAGTTCAAAAAATAATGGAATGTCAATGAAAAAGACGAAAGTACAAAAATGCGAAAATGAAAAAAATGCAAAGAAATGAAAGAACCAAAATACGGAAAAAATGAAATATTACAAAATGCGACAAAATTAAAAAAAAAAAAAAGGCGAAACTCCTTATCAATTCGCCTTACAATATTTACCTTTAACTTTTTTGATTTTTTTAAATTTGTGTGAATATAGTTTTCGAAAAATATATATAAAAAAAATAGTGGTTGAACACTCATATTGAGATAGGCAACGAGAAAATTTGAGATATTTCTACCTTGAAAAGAAAAGAAAAATGTAAGAGAAATGTCAGTGATTTTTCCATAACATAAAAAAAAAAAATAACGAGAGAGAGAGAGAGAGAGAGAGAGTTGGGGGGAGGAGAGGGGCTTTGATGCCATTTTAACCACAGAGTCATGTCATAAATTAAGTATGTGATAAAGTGAAAGGTGGAAGGGGGAAAAGAGAGGGCTTTGGGAGAGGGATATGAGAGGGAGGGGAGAAACTAGAAGGTGGGAGGGAAAAAGAATGGGGAGAGGGAGAGTGCAGGGAAATGTGGCGTGATGGAAGTGAGACGATGAATAAAAAAGTGGGGGATGGGAGAAAAACTGAGGTCAGAAAAAATGAGAGAGAGAGAGAGAGAATTTTTTTAAGCATCCAACTCAAGGCATAGATTTAGAAGTCCGTTCCCTATGACCCAGATGTGCTCCAAGGCGCCACTTGTTTACAGTGTCAATAGAGGGAATTATTACGCTCCATCTCTTCCACATTTAATGCCACCACTGGAGCACAGTACTGCTTCCCCATCCACTACTTCATACGATGGAATTTCATACAGTATGGATGTTTTTCTGGGAGACTGGAGGGCATTCGAAGTACTCATGAAACGCGTAACACAAATTTAAGGACAATAATATCAGGCTTTTTTATACACCAGGATCGGAACCCGTGATTATCAGAAATGCTGCCTCAGTATTATGGCCTCTCTGTGACTAGGACCGGGGGTTGTGATTTTAAAAAGAGCATTAAATTGGAAAGAAAAAAAAAAAAAGATACACAGAAGAGGATGAACACAGAGATAATGTAACGTAATTTCTTAAATATGAATATCTATACATACATACATACATACAGATAGATAGATAGACAGATATAGACAGAAGGATACATGAAGATAAAAATACATTCATATATACATGCATGCATATATACATAGCATATATTAAATGAATTTAAAAAAAATACAATATATCAATGATGCTACTACTACTACAATACTACCACTACAACAACTAATAATAATAATAATAATAATAATAATTAATAACAATGAACTGCAGAAGATAAACTAAAAATAAACATAGCTAAAAAAAAAAAAAAGACATAGCTATCCCATGGAAAATACAAAAGAAAATTATTATGCACAAATAAATATAAAAAATCTTCCAGAAATTCGGAAAAGAGGAAGAATAAAAGGGACCAAATAATCTGCATAAGACATGTGGACTTGGCTCATTCCCCTGGGGTGGTAGGGTGGGGGTGGAGGTGGTAGTGGGTGGGGAGGATGTGTGGGGGTGGGGGTGGAGGTGGTAGTGGGTGGGGAGGATGTGTGGGGGTGGGGGGGAGGAAGTGGGGGTTAAAAGTGCGTGGGAAGACAATGAGGAAGTGGAACAAAGTGAGGGGACAGAGGAGGAAGCGGAGGAAAATGAAAGACGAAGTGAGAGGGAAATGGAGAGAAAGAAGTGTAGCATGAGAGTCTTTTCTTCGCTAATCCTTGCTCTACCCAGTCTTTTCTTGGATAACTCTTGCTATCTCCAGTCTTTTCCTAGTTAATTCTCACTATCTCCAGACTTTTCTTGATAAATTCTTGCTATTTCCAGACGATTTTATTAACCTTATTAGTGACTTGTGTTGGAGGTTACATACGCCCTTCCTTAACCCTCTCCTAACCAACCTTCTCCCCTAAGGAAAACAGTCTGTAAATACCACGAATAAAATAGTCACAGAACACAAGACGTTAACTATTTTGCTCAGCGAGTTTTCTTCTCTCTTCGTACTACCTTCAGACGATTTTATTTCGTCTAGGCGACAACTTTAGAAGTGGAGGGGTTAGTCGCAGCCCTGATTCACTTCACTACATGAGATTCTTCCAAAGGTGAATAGAATCGTCGGTGGCAGCAAGAATAAAGAAAATATACACCATCGGACTGAAGGTGTTAAAGCCCAGCAGCTAACCCCATAAAGCTAATGTAACTGACTCTTTAGCTGAATAAAATCCCAAGCATTATCTGAAAAAAAAAAAAAAAAAATGCCCTAACCATGAGAGGGTCGGTGATAAAAGCACTATACTCCTTTTACTCTAACTTGGTCAAAAATTTCCACCTCTCCTTCTTGTATGCTCTAAGAATAGCTGGACACTAGATTATGATGCTAGTCACGGAAAAGTGCTATGGAAAGGATACAGAGCAGCAGCAGTCTCTTTTCAGCCACAGAACTACGTGAAATAAGCTGGAAGTGAACGAAAATCTAGGCCAGGTTAGGATAAAAGGATTATATCATGGACGCCCTATGACACTCTCGGTAGACTAAAATCGCCTAACGCTGGCTTGAGTGAAATGCTAAAGTTGTCCCGACCATTTGAGTGCTAGACTTAACTACGATACTGTAACCCCCTTCAATCCCACACAAATTTATAAGGAAAGGGTTAGAAATTGTCTTCATTAACACCCTTATAACCTTATTACTTATTTACCTTCCCTCGGTGAATAAAATTATGTGACGGTAGTAAGAATAAATTTAACATCAACTGAAATGGAAATACTTATAATGTATACATGTACCAGATGTTGCGCAAATCTAATTAAAACGTTTCATGAAATACTTGAATAAGAACTAAGCTATAATTACTATAAATAAAATTCGGTAATGTTCGTGCCTTTCTCGCTCCCTCAAATTCATTCATTCCACTACGGCGAACCTTTAAGGGCCGTATAAAGCCTTTTAACTGGGATACGCGGAGATTAAATGCCCACCCGATCGCCATTTTCACACCTGCTCTCAACATCCCAACACGCGTTTCGTTAAATCACAAAATATAACTACTCACCGTGCTATCTCCTAGTTGATGCCTACACAGTCACTTCCCCACTTCGTTCCTCAGATATTTCACGCAAGCAGGACGATGGGAGACTGGTAGAACTGAAATTAGAGCAAAATAATGACGGAAACGTGCACGATCACCCACCACTACTATCTCCCTCGGTGCACTGAGATGCTACGGGGCCGCCCAGGTACCCACACGGGCTCCCTGCTTTTCTGTATATTTCTTCTACATCACTTTCCTTTCACTTTACTATGCTTCTACAGCGCATATAATATTGCCGTAATTATATTTAAATGATCTTTGACCGTACATCGGAATAATTCTTCCTGTTTCCGGAAAAATAGACAATGTCTCGAGATCGTGGAAATTTACGTGTTGCCGACTCAAGGTCACAGGATTTTTGTTAGGTTTGTGTGTATTTATGATATTATTACCTTTCTGTCCAGCGTGGATGCTTTACGTTATTTTAATATTGTATGTGGTAAACGTAAATGATTTTTAAAGATAGGAATGCATTCAATACATAATTCCTTGACGTTTAGTGATAATTTCGGTGATTATCGTACGTCAGGCAACACTTATCACAGGTGACAAAGGGACAAAGATACTTACCTATGTAATTATTCGTCACTAATAATACACACACGTCAATTTGTCGAATAAACGAAGATATAATGTAGTAAACTGCGACATTTACTGCCCGAAGTAGCTAATGGAATGTAGTTTGCGTGTTAATAAGGTAAATGATGAAGGTACTGGCTTATACGAGGAGCATTTAACCCACGATACACCACCACCACCACCATCTCTTTTCAATCTCCTTTCTGCGTGGTATTCTCTATCACCTTATGAGGCTTTCTTGCATACCTTAGTGAATTTATTTTACATACTGCATCGTATTTGTTTCTTGTATGTTATTTATCTGTTGTTACTGCCACGATAAGTACCATAAATAACATAGAAGGAATAAAAAAAAAATGCGATGTTCACCCTCTTACTGTGCTTCCTTTTTTTTTTTTTTTAACCACCTCCTCTCTCTTGTCCTTACTGCCCTCTCTCTCTCTCTCTCTCTCTCTCTCTCTCTCTCTCGGTGTTCTTCTCCCCTGTTCCTATGACCCGTGTTCTATGGAGGCTTCACAGCACTTCTTTCCCGATTTATTTAATATCGCTCTACTTTTTACTTAATTGTATCATAGACATACGAAACGATACTAAGGCAAAATGTGCAGAATAAATCGCTATGGAAGAGGTGTTACGAAATTTCCAAACAGAATATGACCCTTTCTTGGACTTTCCCCCCTTCTATTCCTATCTCCCTTTCTCCCATTCTCCTCGATTTTAGTTTCTCTTTCCACCTGATAGAGGGACAGGTAAGCATAATTAAAGGTAGGTAACTGACTAGGCTGTGTGGGTCAGTAAATTCTTAAAGTACTGAAGTAATAGTTTCTATATAACAGTAATTGAGTTAGAGTAATAAATTTCATCACTATTTTTTATAACCACTCACTTCTTATAATTTCCTTCAAGTCATTATTTTTTTACTTTATAAACCCATAAATGCAACAGAGATTATAAACCGTGTCCTCGCATTACATGAACAATTATCTGTCTCGTATATGTAGGAAAGCATTACATTACCCTTACGTTTAGACACCACCCACCATGCTAACTTGTGCAGGCTTTTTCACATGATGGTAGCCAGATGTAACAATTAAGCACATCGAGACAGCAGTTATGGGACGTGCATCCTTACTGACACTCCTTTTATCTATATTTTTAAACAGATGTGACTTAAGACAATTTTCCAATTATCAATGCCCTGCCGGAGAAAAAAAAATGAAAAAAGAAAAAGGAAAAAGAAAAAAGAAAATCTGCATCTTATTGACCACTGGAGTTTTAGTAATCAGATTCAACCATACCAGGCAGGGCAAGATTAGGGATTAGAAGTGTTCCCCTCACAATAGGCAAAGGAGTTGACTCTACGAGATACTGGGGTAATCCTCCTTCTAAAGCACTATGACAATTCTATCAAACCATGAGCCCAGGAGCGATGGAGCAAATGGCCAAGGCGGACGTCAGAGCAGGAGATGTTAAGAATATCCACGTTTCACATTATAACCGCCCTTGGATGGGGGGAGAGGAAGGGGGAGACCAAGGATGAGATAGAGGGATGGAGAGGAGGTATATGAGAGAAAGGGGGGTGTAAGTTGGGGAGAGGACTGTGAAATGGCAGGGTGACTGGGCGACATGGAGGAGATTTGTTTGTGGTCACCCCTAACAGGATTAAGGCAACTGGCTATAGATAGATAGATAGATAGATATTAACTCCTAGGATGTACAACGCCCTTACTCTTGCTAGGTAGTTTGGCTAATCTTACTGAAGGACTGATAAGATGTGAACTGGGAAATTAGAAGTCTTAGTGATATCAAAAGATCAGGTGAAACATATATAATTGTCTGATGGTCGTATATTGTGCTATGGGAAAAAAAAAGAAAAAAAAAAGAGATCTTGGAGTAGGTGAGACTGACATATAAATAGAGAGAGAGAGAGAGAGAGAGAGAGAGAGAGAGGGAGGGAGGGAGGGAGAGAGAGAGAGAGAGAGAGAGAGAGAGAGAGAGAGAGAGAGAGAGAGAGAGAGAGAGAGAGAGAGAGAGAGAGAGTAGGCTGATAATTTAATGAGGGGAGAGGGTGAGGAGGGAAGGAAGACAGTGAAAAAGAGGAAGGAGTGAAGGGCAGAAGAAGAGAGGGAGGGAAGGAAGGAACCAGTGAGAGGGAGGGAGGGAAGGAAAATACGAAGAAAGAAATGATGGAAGATGGGAGAGGAGATAAGGAAGCATGGAGAGAAGGATGGGAAGAGGGAAGGAAGGAGAGAGGAAGGAAGGGAGGGAGGGAGGATAGGCTGGTAACTTGGTGAGAGGAATTCATGAGACGTGGAACATGGTCTGGAGGAGGTAAGGAGGCACGGAGGGAAGGTTGGAGGAAGGAGAGAGGCATGGAGGGAAGGTAGGAAGAAAGGAGAGGTATGGAAGGAAGGTTGGAGGAAGAAGAAGGGAACGAGATAGATGTGGAGGCAAGGTATGAAGAAAGCGGAGAGGTATGGGGGAGGAGGAAGAAAGAAGAGAGGTATGGAGGGAGGAGGATGGAAGGAGAGAGGTATGGAGGCGAGGAGGAGGAGGAGGAGGAGGAGGAGGAGGGAGGTGAGAGAACAGAAATAGGAGGAATGGAAAGGGAGAAGCCTTATGCAATCTCTGCCAGCATTATAACAACATAAATAACACACAAGCACAGCACGGCATATTAAGCAAAACTAAATCGCTAAGGAAGGAGAATTACAAATCATCTTAAGCTCACGAGAATACGAGTGCAAGAAGGCTCTCCCCCACCCACCTCTCCCACGAGCGAGATCAAACAATAAAGGCGAGAAAACCAGCCAAGTAAGAAAAAAAGTGCTGTGGAAGTTTTACAAGGAACGATCAATGGAAAATTTATTGTGCACTATCTCTCAATTTGTTAGATAGTGGTGAGAAGGAAGAAAGGAAGGTAGGAAGGAAGGAAAGAAGGAAGGCAGGAAGGATGATGGCTAGAACTTGGAGAGATGAGGGAAAGTAAGGAGGAGGGATGGAAGTGAGAGGCAGAGAAAAGGAAAGAAGGAATAAACCTCAGGAAATGATGACGGAAGGAGAATGAGAGGGAAGGAGAAAGGTAGAGTGGATAAAACTTGTAATATAAACATGAAAGGGAAGATGGAGGGAAGATACTGAGAAGGAGGAAAGAAATGGAGGGAGGAAAGAAATGGAGGGAGGAAAGAAGTCATAAGTTTGCTGAGGTGAGGATAGAAAGAGGGTAGGAGGGAAGGAGGGAGGAAGGATGGTTAGAATTTGGAGGAGACGAAGGAAAGGTGAAAGAGAAAGAGGGGAAAATGATGGGAAAGAAAGAAAATGAGAGGGGAAAGAAGGGGTAAGCTTGAAGAAGTGAGGGTGTGAGGGAAGATAGACGAGATGAAAGGAAAGGCAAATGAAGAATGTAGGAGAGTAAGAAAGATGGGAGGGGAGGAGGGAGAGAACATGGATAGTGGGAGGAAAGGAGGGAAAAGAGTAAGGAAAAGTAGAGAAGGAAGGAAGGAAAGGTGGCTGAGGGAAGAAAGACACCAAGAAACAGGAATGAGGGGATAGAGAAAAGCGAGATTCTGAGAGATAGGGAGAGAGGGGAGGGAATGAGGGAGGCAGGTAGAAATTTGAGAGAAGAAAAAGGGTGGGAGGGAGGGAGGGATAGGAAGGGTGGAAACAGTGAGGAGGGAAGGAGGGAGAGGAAGGAGGGAAAGAGAGTGGGGAGGGAGGCCAGGGAGGTAAAGAGGAAGGGTAGAATGATGGGAGAGGGTGAAAATGGATAAAAAAGAGGAAGACAGAGGACGGATTTAGATGAGAGAGAGAGAGAGAGAGAGAGAGAGAGAGAGAGAGAGAGAGAGAGAGAGAGAGATGAAATGACGAGAGGAAAAAATAGTAGTAGAAGAGCAAGATAAGGAGGGATTACTAAGATGGATGGAGGAGGGAAGGAGGGATTATAGAGATGGATGGAGGAGGGAAGAAGGGAGAGATAGGGAGGGAAGAAGGGAGAGATAGGGAGGGAAGAAGGGAGAGATAGGGAGGAAAGGAAGGAGAGATGTGTAGGGTCGATGGAATAATGGATGAATGAGGGATAGAAGAGGTAAAGAAGTAAATAGGATGGGGAGCGGAGGAAAGGAAGAAAATCATAGCAAACAGGAACACACACACACACACACACACACACACACACACACACACACACACACACACACATCCCCTCTACAGACACAGCTTTCCATACACAACCGCTCCTACACACACATACAAACAGACTGGCATCCACCCACCCTCCACAGCTCTCTCTCTCTCTCTCTCTCTCTCTCTCTCTCTCTCTCTCTCTCTCTCTCTCTCTCTCTCTCTCTCTCTCTCTCTCGCTCTCGCCTAATCCAAGCCATCTAACCCAGTAATAATGAAAGAGAGGCCACGCTGGACACTGCCTCTTGGGTTAAGCCAGGATGTAATGGTTCAACCCGGGGCTTTCCATCCACGCCTCTGGTTCACTGCTCTTTACACTCCACATTATTTTCCTTCACACTCTTCCAGTATCTATCTGTTTATCTATCAATCTACTAACTTCAATAGCAATATTTTGACTAATTATTGTACCCACACATACTTTAGCGCTGGAGAGATGCCTACATGCGGTGGCACCATCACACACACACACACACACACACACACACACACACACACACACACACACACACACACACACACACACACACACACACACACACACACACACACACACACACACACACACACACACACACACACACACAAAGTTTATAATAAAGACTAGGCGTATTTATTTCGTTTCTCTAAATCCCCCTTTCCTCCTCTCATCCCTACGATGTATTAATTTGTGGGTGTTGCAACTCATTAACCTTTTCTGTATCCTCTGCTACTTTTCTCACTTCTTCCTAACTTTCCCAGACCCTCCAAGTTTTACCCCCTTACCCTCCATCACCCCCTCCTCCTCCTCTACCTTCCCCCTTCAGGTTAGGGAACAACTGGAGGGGTTAGATATGGCCTTCATTAACTCCCTTACAACCCATAGACGACTCTCCTATGTTTATTAAAATCGTCTGAAAGTAGCACGAAAATACTAAGATTCCCCCATGTATTTCAGGACGCTATTACAGCCATCAGTATCTTTTGTATCCACGACGTCCTCTTCCTCCCTCTTTACACCGCCTCTTTGGCCTCTTACCCAGGCTTTGTAATTCCCTCTCCCCTCCTCTCATCACCCCTGTACTCTTCCCTCCCCTTCAATATCATCCCCAATCTCCTTTTATCAATATTGTTTCCCCTCCACTGTCTCATTTTCCGTGGCTAATTCTGTTTGCTTACATTCCTACGTACCTGGAAGAGTTTATTATATTTTCTAGCTTGTTTACTGGGGCTAGCAGGGCCGATCCAGCACTCAGGAAAAGGGGGGGAGGAGGAAAGCGTGATCCTTTGCTGGGTTATGTTTTAATTCACGCTGACTCTGTGACAACTTCCTCAAAATTTATTACCAAATCCTCTTCTCAGTTAAATTTTTTATGTAAGGTAACTACTACCAATATTTTCGCAAATAATATATATATATATATTTTTTTTTACTTGAACAACCATTGGTCTGAGGAAAATATGGGGGGGTACACTCTCCAAGCTCCCTCCCGCATCCAATATCTGTACCTGGTAATAACGATGATAATGATGATGATGATGATGATGATGATGATGATGATGAGACCTGCATTTCCTCTCGCTCCCTCTGATCTCCCTTGTCCTCCTCTTCTCTCCCCTTCAATAACCTCTCCAGTCCCTTTTTATCAATATTGTTCCCCCTTTCACAATCTCATTTTGTATGGATAATTATGTTTACTACAATTCATGCTTGTTTTTAGTATGCTTCTTTCCTTCTCCTGATAGCTGTTTTCGTTTTTGGTCTTGTGTCTAATAAATTAATATTATTCCATTGGGTTTTATTTTTAGTAATTTTTCTTGTCTCCTCTTTCTTTAATTTTTAGTACTTTTTCTTTTCTCCTTTCTTTAATTTGTAGTACTGTTCTTTTCTCCTTTCTTTAATTTTTAATACTTTTTCTTTTCTTCTTTCTTTAATTTTTTGTACTTTTCCTATCACCTCTTGGCTACATTTGTTTTGTCTCTTTGTTCAACTAATATTGTTCTTTCTCTAATGGTTTGTCTTTTATTTCTCTCTTTCTTTTTTCTTTTCTCCTATTTTGTATTTTCCATCTGGCTTTCATTTTACTAACGTTTCTCTTTTACGTATTTTTTTTTTCTGTCTACTGTTTCCGTTTAACATCTTTCCACTGTTTCTCTTTTACTTCTCTCTCTCTCTCTCTCTCTATCTCTCTCTCTCTCTCTCTCTCTAATTATCTGACACCCATTATCTCTAGCTTTCAATTTCCTACCTTGACCTACACCGACATATCCCTATTTAGTCTATTTTATCCATTTTCTCGTGTTTACCATTCGTTCTTTTCCCTAAATTTTCCACTCTCTTTCCTCCCTTTCTTCTTCCATTTTTCCTCCTTCCTCTTCCTCTTCCTCTTCTTCTTCTTCCTCTTCTTTTTCATTATTCACTATTTATTACGTCCTTACCAATGTCACCATCTTCCTCTCCCCTATGATGAGGACAGAGATAAAGAAAAATTGACAAAGCACAGAAAGGAAACAGGAGGAGGAGGAGGAGGAGGAGGAGGAACTTGATAGCTAAAGGGAATGCCGGAGGAAGAATGCAGAGAGAGAGAGAGAGAGAGAGAGGAACCCCAGAATTTAATCTGAATACGTATTTAGTTGAGCAAGAAAAACACAAGATTGAGAACCTGGTAAGAAGGATGTTGTTGAAATGTCCTCAGGGGTAAACGCATGAACGCAGCCTCTCTCTCTCTCTCTCCACCTTCCCTTTCTCTCACCCTCCCATCCACATTTTGTCTATCTCTCATCTCTCACTCCTTCCCTCCCCCCTCTCCCCCACCTCTCCCCTCTTCTCTCCCTTTTCTCCCTCCCCTTCTCTCCCCCACCTCTCCCCTGCCGGACAATCAGCTTAGCCATCTCGCGTCCCTGGCCAGAAGGCGTCCATTGGTGCCCATTATCCAGGCCAATTGAGTTACCCCTCATAATTACCCCCTCCCTCACTCCCTCCCCCTCTCACTCTCCCCCTCCTTCTCTCACTCTCCCCCTCCCCCTCACCATCTCCCCCCATTTTCCTTGTCTGGCACTCTCCCGGATCGTGCAATTCTTTTAAACTCCCCAAGTAAATCTAAGACAATCTCCCTATGCTCCCCACTTTTTTTTCGATTCTGGTCTATATAATTATGATCCTAAACACGTACTAGATACCCTCCTAGCATCCTCTTGGCACTCTACATTCACACTCTCCCTGGCACTCTTCTTACACTCTCCCTGGCACTCTTTTTGCACTCCCTGGCACTCTTCTTCCACTCTCCCTGGCACTCTTCTTACACTCTCCCTGGCACTCTTCTTACACTCTCCCTGGCACTCTTCTTACACTCTCCCTGGCACTCTTCTTTCACTCCTCCTGGCCAGAAGGCGTCTATTAATACCTATTACACAGTTTACTCCTAAATAATACTTCCCCATTCCTCACACTCTCCTCCTTTCCCTCTCCTTCTCCCTCTCCCCACTCTCCTTCCCTTCTTTCTCTCTTTCCTTTCCTTTTCCCCCTCCCCTCTTACCCTCCCAACTCCACTCGCCCCTACTCTCCGACTCTCCCTCCCCTCCCGCTCTCCCCGCAGATTCCTCTCTCTCCTCCTTACACTCTTCTTTGCCTCTCTGACACTCTCCTCTACTTACTGACACTCTCCTTATGTTTCCTTTTCTCACTCCTACGATCCTATACCTCACATGGGCACTCTCTTTGCTCTCTCTCTCTCTCTCTCTCTGGCAAGAATGCGTTTATTGTTGCCTATTTTCCCTGGGAATTGAGTTACTCCTCATAATTACAAACGCCCCCTGCACTCTCCAGGTACTCTGCAAACTCTCCTAGCAACCTCCACTCTCTCCCTCCCTCTCTAGATAGATAGATAGACAGACAGATAGATAGATGGACAGACAGGGAGCTAGATAGAAAGACAGATAAAGAGATAGGCTGACAGACATATATATGGATAGACCGATAGATGCAGATAAACAGAGATGTATAAAGATATGATAAATAATATAATCACACACACACACACACACACACACACACACACACACACACACACACACACACACATGTACCTATATATTGTCCATATCCACAAACCAATACACACCCATCTACTCGTAGGGACACACTTACCCACCCACATACGAACCTACAATTATGTATCGAACGCAGATATAAAAATACTAGCACCATTACTACATACACACATCTACCCCCCCCATATATCTATCCATCTACCTATCTATCTATCAAACCACACATACATATTCTAACGGAGACACAGACAGCAGCAGCCAACACTACCCTCACTGTCAGAAGCCTCAGTTAGAAATAGAGACATGCTAGAATATTCACGAGGTCAGGACAGCCGCGCTAAAACTGTGGATGATTTAATAACCACTGAGCAAACATAACATGGAGCCAGGGGGACGAGGCATCAATAAGTGAGTGAATAAATAAGTGACAAAGTGAAAAAAATTAACTACCGAAACAAGAGTAAATAAGTGAGTGACAGTGTGAAAAAAATAAACTCATGAAATAAGAGTAAATAAGTGAGTGACAAAGTGAAAAAAATAAACTCATGAAACAAGAGTAAATAAGTGACAAAGCGAAAATATACACAGATGAAACAAATACCAACATTCAAACAAGGGAATGATTTAAAAATAAGTTCATTATATACAAGGATAATCAAGTATTTAAACAAGGAAGGCTAAGTTTTAAGTGAGTAAATAAGTAAATAATTAAGCACACTAGTATAAATAAACAAGGGTGAAACAACAACCGACATTTAAACAAGGGGACACTCCAATCACAGACTTATACAACAAACTTACAACTATATAAACATGAGGGACTTTGACCCTACCTCGTACATTCTTCATCCATCATTCACCAACCTCTCACAACATCATCTGGCTCCTAACTCACACACACTCTTCAACGTTCCTAACACCTCTGTCCCTTCTCCTGTCTTATGGCTTACTTCAGACGCCAGAGTTCAGTATGTTTTTTATGTCCATCTCCCAAATATCTAACACAGCCCACTTCTTCAAAATCTTCCCTACTTCTATCCCTCAGCTATTTAACAAAGCTCTTCTCAAAATCTTCCCCAACTGGACTTACCCTCGCAGTCTTTTACTCCGTCTCTCTGCCTCACCTTATCGTCTTGTTTTATCTCACATTCAATCTCAGTCTTTTTCACACTCAGATACGAACTGCTGAAGTTTATGTGTCTGCCTCCAATGTAATTACCGTCTATAAACATGAAATGATTTGCTTGTCTGTCCCCTCATATCACTGCCTCTCTCCCGTATATTCTTTCATCTACCTACATCAATCCGTCCATGAAGAGATTGAACACCATGGGAAACATCACACATCCCTGACAGAGCCACACCTATGTTTTAAGCCGCTAAATCTCCTCCCTCCTCACACGCATATATTCTCTACCCCTTCGGTAAAAACTCTACACCACACTTAAAACTTCCTCTCCCCTCCCATACATCTGTAACACTTGTCACTTGGTATCTCCTTCACCTCTGTCATGTGTCTTTTTTCGGGTCCATAAAAGTTAAATACATATCCATTCCATTCTTAATACACTTTTCACACACGTCTTTCAGAGCAGACACCTGAACCACCCATCCCTGTAAAATATATGGTTAGTAAGAAACGAAAGACATTACAGTATTTCAAATCCCTTCTCCCTGGGCTGAAAATGTCAAGCTTTGTGAGACACTATATTATATTTTATGGCTGTATGAGGTTACTTGTTTGAACAGATCAGAATAAGAATATCAACATGGCAAACTGAAAACAACACTACGTCAAAACAAAGAAGGAAATATTAATAAGCGAAAGCAAACTAAAACAAATTAGTCCGAACAAGAAAACTACAAATCCATCAAAACAAGACAAGAAAATAAAATGAAAAAAGGGGAAAAAATCAATCCAATGAGAAAACAGTTAACAAAAATCAGCAAGATGAGAACAGAAAATCAGGAAATCAACTACACTTATACAAGAACAAACTCGGAAGAACACAGGAAAAAAATTACACAAGAACACAAATTAAACATACCTACATCAAACCAAGCAATCAACAACAACCAACATATCAATCACTCCCTACTCAAAAACAATAATACGGCTCTACATTATTTCCATAGCACTTCTTCGTGGGCATCATCGTATTCTAGTGTTGTGCTACTGTTACAACTCGATATTCAAGATGGAGAGATGGCAATTTTAGGCCAAGTTGAAGTGAAATGGGTATCAGCTACCTATCACCACGGCTCTGTATCTTTTCCATAAACAGCATCATGTTCTGGTATTAATCATCTGCTAAAACTCGGCGCTGAAGATGAACAGAAGGCAGTTTTAGTCCAGGTTGGAGTAAAAGGAGCATATCTACCCACCACCAGACAGAAACAGTACCACCACCACGCACGGCCTAAAGGGTATGCATTGACGTCTCTCCCAAGGCCTTAACTGACGTGTACATGCCTGGCATTTTTACTCTTACATTACTCTCGACCCACACGCCAATCCGGGGCCGCCTTTTTGATTGACACCATCTATTTGTGCTCGGATCGGGTGGGAGTTTTGGCTTAGCTGAGTTCTGACTGGGTGTGCTCTGAATCCCTGGCATTCTGATTGGCTTGTGTTACGACTGGTGTGTGTAATAGTTTGTGTGTTGAGTATTTTTTTTTTTCGGGGGGAGTTATGTGACTGACTAGTAATATAATTGGTTTTGTGAGCCTGTTTATGTGTGCTAAGTAGCCTTTTTTCTCGTGTGTGTGTGTGTGTGTGTGTGTGTGTGTGTGTGTGTGTGTGTGTGTGTGTGTGTGTGTGTGTGTGTGTGTGTGTGTGTGTGTGTGTGTGTGTGTGTGTGTGTGTGTGTGTGTGTGTGTGTGTGTGTGTGTGTGTGTGTGTGTGTGTGTGTGTGTGTGTGTGTTTTGCTTGGTGTTCTAATTGGCTGGGGTGTTCTGAGTAGGCTTCTTTAACCGTGTTCTGAGTGCCTGGTGTTCTCAGTGGCCTGGGGTTCTGGTTTATGTGCTCTGAGCTGGATTTTTACCTGTGTTCTGACTGGCCTGGTTCACCTACGCTCTGAGTGGCTGAAATTCGCATCGCTTCAAGGGTTGGTTAATGTGTGCTTTAGCTGACCTGATTTCCTGCGATCTGACTCGTTGGGGTTCCGATTGACTGAAGTTCTAGTGTTGACTTGCTTTCATCTGATGGAACCTGGTCACTCCCACAACCTGAATGAGTATCCTTGGTTACTAGTCAAATTTATCCCCGCATCTATGAGTATCCTTGGTTACTAGTCAAATTTATCCTCGAATCTAACAAGAACTGGCCATCAACCAAGCTGTATTCTGATTAAACCCTCAGACTTCCACATAGCTAATCAGAAATCTATATCAAAATTCTCGATTACCAAATACACCTATATCCACTCAAAATTTTAACACCTCCATGTCTCTCTTGTTCCAGACGGGCACTCATGATTTTTTTTTATTCTTTCATCGTGGTCTTTCAAAAATCTGTTCTCCTGACTTTCGAATATATGGTTTTCACATTTTTACGAAGGCAACCTGTCAAATATATATGCCTGTGTCCTTGAAAATCTCTCTGTATACGTCCAACAGGATTAATATCAATTGTCTCTCTCAGATATACTTTTAAGATCAAGCAAAATTCCTTATCAAATTGCTTCAAGATTTCCATACGCCTAATTTGAGTTTATATACATTAATAATTCCCTGGCACCTCAAGGATAAACCGATGCCATCCCAAATCTTTAATATTCATTCAAATTCTGTGCTCGAAATCCCGCCATACTCCGTGATTAATCTATTTTTCTGTTCATATCTTGCCCTAACTCTGTGCCCATTCAATTTCTACAATCAATTCCTACGGTACTATGCTTTTGTGTTTAGTCAGGATTATTTATCATGTTTCTGTATTCAAATCCTACCATGATATTGTGATCAGTCAGAATTATATATTGAAATCCTCTCTGACACCTCTACATTTACGTCTACCCAAAATTTACTATGGGCTTTTAACCTTAAGATGATCCAGATTTTGTCTTGTTGAAACACTTCACGTAGTTCAGTGGCAGAACAAGACAATACCATAGCTCTACATCCTTTCCAAAGCACTTCTTCATGACCAGCATTAAGTATACTATAGCTCTACATTCTTTCCACAACACTTCTTCATGGCTAGCACCACATTCTACTGATAATCTCTTGTTAGAACCAAGTATTCGAGGTGAAGAGATGGTGAGGCTAAGTAACCTTTAAAACGGTACACCTGCTTGCTTTTGTTTTACCTGGTGTCTCTACGTCAAGGTGTGCGGGGAATGTGGTGTTCAGACGTGGACGGTCTCTTTGTTTACCCCCGTGTGTGTCCCCCATAACAATAACTCACCACTCTGACCCCTTCACTAGCCTTCATAAGCACTTCCCTCCTCCTCCTCCTCCTCCTCCTACTCTTCCTCCTAATACTAATACTACCGCCGGGTACTACTACTACTACTACTACTACTACTTCTACTCTTCCACTCGTATTGACTCTCTTCATATTCTGTTTCTTATTTTGTCTTACGGTTCGTTTGCATTTTATTTCCTAAACGTCTTCCCTTACTGTCTGTGGTTTCGCTTTTCCAATCTATCAATCTTTTTCTTACTTTTCTTTCCCTCTTCTTTCTCATATCTGCTTTTTACATCATAATCTTTTGACTGCAATATCAATACCACTTTCACACCAGTTGTCCCTGTCAGGTAGGTATTTTACTCTGCCTTTATTTATGACTTTATTCAGCTGAAGGAAATTAGGACTAAATGGGTCATATTGTAATTCACTCCTACGGTTCATCTTTATTCATATTTCTTTTCATTATTCACTCCACAATTTTTTTCATTTCTTCCGCTTAACTCATTCCTTTAAATTTACTCCTTTCCCTTCATTAATCTGTTACAACTTCATACTCCACTGCTATCTATATTCTCACCTCCCATCATCTCGCCCGTACTCCCACTATGCCTCCTCATTTCCTGCATCCACCTCTCCCACTGTCATCACTTCTTCTTCTACAATGCTGTCACTTCCTTCCCATGCGTCTCCATTTCTCCCATATCCACTACTCAGCATAACCTTCTCCATCCATGTCTTTACCTCTCAACAACATTCCCACTCCCTCCCACGCCTCCTGTATCCCTCTCCCACCCTCTCCTCACCTCTCTTCAAGACTCATCCCCTCTCACACACTCTCACTTCCTCCCTACTCAATCACACTCTCCCCTTCCCTCCACTTTTCCCGCTCACACTACTTCATCCCTCCAACCCCTCCTCCACCCTCTTCCATATCTCAGACTTCTTCCCCATCCTCCCCTATCACTCCTCCAACTCCTCTTCCTCATCTTAGACCTCTCTCTCACCCCCTCCCCTCTCTATTCCAACCCCTCTCCCACCCACCCCTACCCTAAAAATTTCTTCCTATCAACTCCTTGCAAGCTTGCGTTCCTGGATGAGACGGGGAGAGGGTCTGGGAATGCCACGACTTCCATACATTAAACCATTACAATACACACACACACACACACACACACACACACACACACACACACACACACAGGCCGTCTCCCTCATTTCAACACACAGTTACAACCAACCAACCACCAACAAGCAACCAAACACAAACAACAGTCTCCTTACTATCAACACACACACACACACACACACACACACACACACACACACACACACACACACACACGATGTCTCCCGTATTTCCCAAGCCCTGTCACGCACAAGGAACAGTCACGCGAAGAGAAGAGCACCGAGTTTGATATTTCATGAACAGACCCTTCCTGAATAAAAAAAAAAAGAAAAAAAAATGAACAGGAATGCAGGAAAAGCTGAATCCCCCCCCCCCAAAAAAAAAGCTGAGAATGAGAAAAATGGAGACATGTTGATATTTTATAAACACACTCTTCCGGAATTCAACAAAAACTTGAAAAAAAAAACTAAAATTGATATACACGGAAGTTGGGAAAAAAAAGAAAAAAGAAAAAGAAAAAAGAAAATGTCACCCAATGAGCAGAAAAACGTGAGACAATTAATATTTTACGAGCAAATCTTCCTCCCCGCCTAGATTTAAAAAAAAAAAAAAACTCAGAACTACACTATCTATGCACGAATGATGACAAGGAAAAATTATTGTAAAATTATTGGAAAAATGAACAAGAACTGGTTGATATTTTTTTAACCCCCACAAAAATAAATAAATAAACAGAATACAAATATCCCATGTTTAATGATGTATGCATGATAAATAGCCAAGGAACAAAGCTCAGATATAAGCAATGGATCACACACACACACACACACACACACACACACACATATCTACCCACCCACCTACCCCCCTACCCCCCTACACACACACACACACACACACACACACACACATATCTACCCACCCACCTACCCCCTACCCCCCTACACACACACACACACACACACACACACACACACACACACACACATCTGCCCACCACACACACAAAGCTAAGCACGGAAGATGGCCAGAAAAGCAAAATCACCCCTCACGAGTAAAAAAAAAAAAAAAAAAAAAAAACAGGTAAACATTAAAGTTGGTCCAAAAAAACTTCATCTCTCTTGGACGAAAAAAAAAAAAAAAAAGACCAAGTATGCAAGAAAGTCGGCTTGGCAACGTAACTTCACCCATCTTAGTAAAAAAAAAAAGCCGAAAGTTAAACCAGGTATGCACGAGAGAGAGAGAGAGAGAGAGAGAGAGAGAGAGAGAGAGAGAGAGAGAGAGAGAGAGAGAGAGACTGGTATGCATGAAAGTTGTCCAGGAAAAAATGGGGAGGGGGAAAAAGTGTGAGAGAAGTGAGGGGAGAATTGGGGGTAGGAAGGAGTATGCAGAAGGGGCGGGGGTGAGAACAGGAGGGTAAGGGAGGAGGCGTTGATGATAGGAGGGGAGGAGAGGCATGTGGTGGACGGAGGGGGAACTGGGAGAGAGAGAGAGAGACAATGGGGGTAGAGGGGAAATGGAGAGGGGAGAAGCAAGCAAAGGGGGAGGGAGAGAAAACGAAGGTAGCAGGGGGGAGAGGAGGACAAGGAGGGGAATGTAAGGCAGTGTTGTGGGAGCAAGGCAGGCAGGAAGGCTGGAAGAAGGCAGGAAGACAAGGCAAGGACGAAGGCAGGAAGGAAGGCAGGAAGGATGGAAAGTTGGGTGTAAAAGATAGTTTATGACGCTCAACCTCGCTGTTTTATACCCCGTAATTGCAGGCAGCGAAGGAATCCATAACTTGGCAGCCCATTGCAGTGCCTGGGGAGTCAGAGGGATTGGGAGACGCTGGGAGGGATTGGGAGACGCGGGGAGGGATTGCAAGAACAAAGGAAGGGATTGAAAGGACGAAGGGATGGACTGCGAAGACAGACTGCAGAGACCAGGGGAGGGATTTCAATGACGAAAGGAGGAACTGCAGAGATGAAGGTAGGGATTGGGAAGACGGACTGCAGAGACCAGGGGAGTGATTGCAATGACTAAGGGAGGAACTGCAGAGGCGAAGGTAGGGTCTGCAAAGACGGACTGCAGAGAAGGGAGGGACTGCAAAGGTGGATTGTAGAAACATAGGGAGGGATTGCAATGAGGGATTGCAGAGACCAAGGGAGAGATTGGGAAGACAGATTGCAGAGACGAAGTTGGGCTTCCACAGACGAAGGAGGGATTGCAAAGACGATAAAAGGGATTGGCAGGACGAAGTGAGGTACTCCAAGGACGAAGTAGCGATTGCAAAGACGAAGAGAAGGTTTAAAAAGGCAAAGGAAGGAATGTTGCGTGCTGTGGAGGATTATAAGATGCTCGGACGGATTCCAGGGTGATGGCGGGGGGGATCTAAGATGATAGGAGGAATTCTAGGATGGTCGGAGGGATGGAAGGATTCTAAGTCTGCGAAAGGCTGTGCAAAGGATGAACGAAGATGGGAGGGAATGCAAGACTGTGAGAGGGATTGCAAAGCAGAGGATGGAAGGAAAAAGGAAAGAAGGGCAGAGAAAGGGACAACAAGGGACTAAAAAGGCCTGCAAAATGGTAAGTGGGATTTGAAGACCATGGGGGAGAGTGTAAGATTGAACAAGAGGTTGCAAGATGATGAGATGTCTTGCGGAACAGTGAAGGGGTTTGTATGACGTTAAGAAGGACGGCAAGAAGATGGGTGAGATTGCAAATTAATGGAAAGATAAACAGTGAAAATTAATGGGTTGGGAGATGAAGAAAATGAAGTGAAAAAAGAAAATTAAAAAAACAAAGACAAAGTTAATGGACTGTAAAAAAGGAGACGAGGTGTGTGTTGTGGGGATGGTAGGCTAGATAGAAAAGGGAATGACTAATCTTGAATGAATGAATCTGGAATGAATACCGAACAAGGAATGAATGAGACAGGAATGAATGAATAAAAAATAAAAGAGATTTGGATAGGGAGAGGAAAATTGAAATAAGTGAAAAAAAAAGATTGAATGAAGAGCGTAGAATGAAGGATGAAGGAAATATGAATGAACCAGAATTGGGAATGAAGGAATTAGGAATGAAGAAAGAAGGAAAGAAGGAATAAGAAATGAAAGGGTTATGGATGAAGTGATCAAGAACAAAGAAACAACAAATACACGAAGAAACAACTATAAAAATGCAAATGAAGGAATAAAAAACGGAGAAATCTGAAATGCAAAGACTTGGAAGAAAACAAATGAGAAAAAGAATAACAAGTATTACAGAATATGTACCCCTTCATTACAGTGTGTTTTTTTTTTTATTCAAGAAACGGAGACAATTTTTTTTTTTTTTTTAAATGAGGCTTCACGAAAAAAAGGAGTAAATGGACAGTGTCTCCCTTCTCTACGATTTGCCTCTACACTTCTTAACGTCGCCTACGTGTGGGGAAAAAATAAAAAAAAGTCTCCATAATGAGGGTCTTAATACGTAAGGGATGTTAACCAATATAAAACATAACAAGAGAAAAAAAAATAAACAAGAGGAAAAAAAAATCAAGATCAAAATATATATTAGAAAAACAGCAATATCAAGAAGAAAAAACTAAACATAAAATGATCGAGAATAAAAAGACTACAATCCACAAACTCGAAGTCAGAGAAAGACAACCCCAACAAATCCCAATTCCAATCACATCTCGACCCACAAAAAAATCCCCCCTCCTCTCTCTCTCTCTCTCTCTCTCTCTCTCTCTCTCTCTCTCTCTCTCTCTCTCTCTCAAAAACGCGTTCAGTAGACGAGGCATAAAACCCCGTGATACCAAAAACAAACAGCGTTCTTCAAGCATCCAAATTCAATATCAGAGAGACTAAATTTAACAAAAACAATAGCAAAACTGAAAAGACCCAAATAAATGGAAAAAGAAAGGCACAGGGTGAGGAGATGAGAGTTGGAGATGAGGAAAAGGATGGAAGGGAGATGGGGAATAATGAAATGGTGGAAATGAAAAGACAGGGTACAGAATGAAGACTATGAGAGACATAAGAGTAGGAGAAAGAAGAGTAAAGAAGAGAATGCAAAATAAGTGAAGGAAATATAACGATGAATGAAAAAATGAATTCGGTATAAAAGAAAATGAAGAATGAAGAAATAAGGGGATTAATGAAAGATACTGAAGAGAGACGGACACATAATTCCGAGGTTAATATGTAAAAAATAATACCAGCAAAAAGAAGAAAACAAATGATGTGAAAGATAACACAATAAACATAACCCAGGAGACAGTCTATAAAACCAGGTTGACTGGATCCAAACTTTACTGGCCAATAAAAACGGAATGAGAAAAGTAAGATTGAAGTAATGTTATTTAGTTTAGGGAAGACACTTTGCAGTAAAAAGGTTAATAATTCTCTGTATCACCTGCAGTAAAAAGGTTAATAATTCTCTGTACCACTTGCAATAAAGAGGTTAATAATTCTCTGTATCACCTGCAGTAAAAAGGTTAAAAATTCCTGTATCACTTGTACTAAAATGGTTCATAATTCTCTGTATCTAACAACTCAATTTTGAAGTTTTCCTTAATGTAAAAAAAGAACATCTCGAGACAGCAAGAATAAAATGAAAAATAGCTCACAATCAACTCTGGATTCATGTGTGAAATGAGTTGTTGATATTCAGGGTCTAAAAAGTAAAAAAAATTGGTCTGTTTATACCAAAAAATGAATATCACGAAACACATATTTCCACAGGCTTCTTTCTCTTTACGTTACAAAAATAAATATATATAATTTTGATGCTACAGCCTCACTATGGTGGCTGTTTTCGCTGCATCCACAACGTCACTCACCCACTCACTGATTAAGTTACCGTACGTTTTTTGAAGGTGGGGTCTAGGCCCTATGTGAGTGTGCTGCTTTCCCTTACTTTTTTTCTGTTTTATTTATTTATTTATTTTTTTGCACAGTGGTAGACATCTATCCGGACCTGGTTTTAGGCAAGATGGTACTCAACCCACACTCAACGGTGGGGGGGGGGATGGCTCGAGGGAAGGTCAAAGCCGGTATGTAGGGTCACTGTGCCTTATCCAGGAAAACCAAGTCCTTCAATGTGACACAGGAACAGCTTATTATGCACTTTTATTTTTTTTTTCCTACCAAAGTCCTTCATTATTATTTTTTTTTTTAGCATTTTTTAGTGAGTTTTCAGGATCTAAATATTTTCTTTTATAAGCAGTGAATAGCGCTTGAAATGCGGCATTTGTTTGCAATCGTAACGGCGACGAAAACAGACGGACGCCATCTTGTGGGCCGAAGACAGAGGGACGGCCAGGTCTCTCAGGTATTTATTCATGCCGAAATTTCCTTCTTTATTTATGGATCCTCTCCAGACTCGAGAATAAACTTCTGCACACCTTTACATGAACTTCTGCACACCTTTACAAAGTCCGTTAATCAGTTCAAAGAAAAGTAAAAATTGTTACTATTTAAGATGTAATCCGAACATCTACTTGAGGTATATCTATGAAGTTTTGCACATCAGTAGACATAAAAAAAAAAAAAAAAACAGACTGTAGCCAGGGTGGGATCCCCGGAGACGCCTCCTTCCCCGGTAAATAATTACTATCTTCGCCTTAGAATACCTGGAACCGCTGGGGTGGGAGTGCCTGTCAACCGTGTCCTTTGTCTTGTTTATTTAACTCGGACTAACCTGATCTCTACAGTACGAAAAATCCCCCCTACACACACACACACACACACACACACACACACACACACACACACATATTAAAAAAAAATGAACTAATAAGGCGTTGCTGATGCTGTGGCTTCAAAAATGTCCTCACACTGACAACACCAGCGAATCAGTACCACGAATTGCGACTTTCCACAGGCTTCCTCTCAATGTGGCCCGTAGCAGCGTGGGATTAGGAGGCTTCGTGGCATCTCTCTCTCTCTCTCTCTCTCTCTCTCTCCGGGGTTATAAGAATAGTAGCACACCTGATTAATAATTTACGCCAGGGAGGGGCCGTGCATTGTGTCCTGGGAAAATTAACGTCAGTCCCCCCCTGCCTTTGAAGAAAATGTAATCACCTTAAAGAAAACGACAACACCTTTTTCGCCCCCTCATGACTAGAAGATGTTTTCAGATTTCTCTCTCTCTCTCTCTCTCTCTCTCTCTCTCTCTCTCTCTCTCTCTCTCTCTAAGGGGGCAGAGACGTCAGATAAATAAAAGCAAAAAATATGTTAAAATGTGAGGAAGGTTAAAAGTCTGGCATTTCATTTTACTCTCTCTCTCTCTCTCTCTCTCTCTCTCTCTCTCGTGCCTGGCAATCTTTTTCACTTACACTTGATTATCCTTCTCTGAACTACTCCTCCCTGCCAAGCCCCCCCCTTCTCTCTCTCTCTCTCTCTCTCTCTCTCTCTCACCATCCCTTCATCTCTAACACACACTCTTTTTCCATTTCGTCCTTAAGATCTCACTTCCCTTCCTCCCTCTTCTCTCCAACCCACTCACCACTTCTCCTTTTCTCTCCCGTTCCCTCTTTCCTCTTTTTCAACTCTTCTTCCCTCTCTCCGTCCTCCTACCTTCTATTCCTCCCTCCCTCCTTCCTTTCTCTTCATACTCCACTTTTTCCTGCATCCATTTATCTATTCCTCTCGCCTTGCCTCTTTTCCTCACTCTCCCTTCTCCTCCCTTCCTCCCTCTTTCCCTCATTCTCCCCTCTCCTCCTTCTCTTCCTCCCTTTCTCCTTCCTTTATCTTCATCAGCAGCATTTTTCTCCATCAACTTACCCATTCCTCTCGCCTTCCCGCTTTCCCTCACTCTCCCTTCTCCTCCCTTCCTCCCTCTTTCCCTCATTCTCCCCTCTCCTCCATTCCTCCCTCCCTCTCTCCTTCTCTCCCTCCTCACAGCCACCTTCGCCAACAAAAACTTTTCCTTAATTAGAGTTTTTCCCTTCTTCACCATCAATCTCTCTCACAGCCTCCTACCCCGCCTTCACACAACCTGCCCAAGATTTCACACACACATTTTTTTTTTTCAGTCATACTTTTTTTTTTTTTACTCTTGCCCACTTTTTTCAATTTGATGAGCATTTTCTCTTTCATATGGACATTTTTTCACATACAATTTTTTCACCTTCATATGGGCATTTTTTCACCTTCATATGGACATTTTTTCACTTTCATATGGACAGTTTCATTATTTTACATTTTTTCACCTTCATATGGGCATTTTTTCACCTTCATATGGACATTTTTTTCACTTTCATATGGACATTTTTTCACTATTTCATTTTTTCACTTTCATATGGACATTTTTTCACTTTCATATGGGCATTTTTCCACTCATATGGGTATTTTTTTCACTGTCATATGGGCATTTTTTTCACTTTCATATGGTCATTTTTTACCCGTTCAGACCCTTGACTTATTTTCATATTACAACCTTCTGATTTATTTTTCAACAAGGATAATGAAGGCTTATTTAACGCTTCTACTTTGATGTCTCCCCAGAACTGAATAAAATCGATTACGTATTAGAGTGTGGAACGCGTCCGAGGGAGCGAGCTTACTAATGTTCTTATTTTTGCGTTCCAGTTAAATGGGTAAGTCTGTTGTGGCTTTAACAGTATAAGAGGTAACCTAATTTTTGAAGCCCCCCTCCCTTTATTCTTTTTTTTTTTTTTTTTTTTTTTTGGCTTTTTCAGCGGTATGGCGGCGAATTTTGAGAAAGATACGTAAATAAAGCCTACTGCTCTTCCATATGCTTTCTAACGAGGTGTGTAGATCCGCTGCAGCTTTGATATTTTCAGAGATAATACAGTTTAGGTGGCGTGCTCTAAAACGTACTAATGCTTATAGAAGGTACCCCCACCCTCATCAATTACTACAACCACCACCCAACTACACTCAGTACAATGTAATACGTCATCGGGGTGAAGGGTCTGGCATTAGCTTATTTCCCAGATACACAAGGCTACTATGATGTGCTTACTGTACTTTCTCCGTATTTCTTGTAATTATTTCCGCTTTTAAATTTCACACATATATATTTCCTACTATTTGATGCTTATATTGTTCCCGATATTTGTCCATATTTTCGTTGTTAGATTTCACACAGATTTCTATAAGACATGAATTTTGGGTTTATTTTTTTGTTAGTACTTTTTAATGCTTTTGTTCAGCTTAACAGAGGCATTTTCAACAACCTCCATTAACCTTTTCTTGGTCTGGAGCCTTAGAGAGTTAATCCCTTTCTAAAATAATAATAACAATAATAATAATAATAATAAAACTCACTCCCACTTCCTCACACACACAAAAAAATCTCGCTTTTTTTATAGGTTGTCAATTGCTGTCATTTTTTCTTCCATGTATCCATTCCATTTTATTTCCAGGGTTAAAGAATTTTTCCACATTTCTGCCGTGATTTTTTTGACGGGTTGGAGTTTACGTTATGCAGGCTGGGATGATTTCTTGCTTTCTTTTTTCACTTCTCTTTACATATTCATAAAAGTGTGACTGCCATTTTCCTCTTTTGAATATTATTTTGGCTCGTCATGTGGATTTACTAAGGTGAGGAGATACATAACCCCCCCCCTAAAAAAAAAAACTAGCTGGGGAAAAACATAACTCACCAAAAATGTAAAAAAAAAAAATCCAGCTGGGGAGAAAGACAACCTACCAAAAAATGTAAAAAATAAATATATATCATAATGAATATTTTGTTTGAGAAAGAATGATTTTGTATTTATTCCAGCAAATGATATATAGAAACTCATATAATGTATTGGCTTTATTTTATTTTTTTCTAAACCATTTAACACCAGTCTTTCTCTTTTATCTTACTTACTTTATTTCCTTTCTCTCACCTGTTATCTCTTATCAGACTTTTTTTTTAGGACAGGTGAAACTTTTCCACCCGAAGGAGTTTGGTATGTTAATTAACCCTTTCATTGCCCCCAGATCTTTCCCATGTTTAATCAGGTCTTGTGGAAATCCTATAAATAAAGAGGATAAAAAATGTTCTCTAGATGAATGAGCTGAGTTTATATATATATATATTTTTTTTTTTTTCATTTTTTCGTAATTCTCTTTCCCTTTACTCATAGTTAATTTTTTGCATTTCTATGATTTTTTATATATTTTTCTATTTATTTATTTGCTTATTCATTTTCATTTATATACTTTATCAGTTAAGAAGGATGCCGCATTTTTTTCATTTTCTTTTTTATTAAAATTGGACGATAATATTTACTTTAGGGAGGACCTTGTAGTGAAAGGGTTAAAGGAAGTCTATATACCCCTTTCACTACGATGACACCCTCTTCTTTATTTTTACTTATTATTTACTTCATTCTTGCGGCGACCAGACTACTTAATTCAACTTAACCCCATGCATCCGGCGACTTTATTTTGAAGGTTTATTGTTGCTATTACCAGACGATCTTTTTTCATGTCAGAAGGGCAGGTTAGCAATTAGAAGGGTTAATGAAGGCTAAATCTACCCTCCCCCCCAAGTTCGAAATCTCTGTCCTAATCAAAGTAAAAATTTTTGAGGGTCGCAAGAAAAACATAAAATAATAGCATAGGATAGGGTTGAATGAGGCCCTCGACGGGAAATTAATTGTATCATCATCATTATCATTATCATTATTTCATCCCTAGTTTATCATCATCATCATTACGCCCTTAGCTTTCCATCATCATCATCATCATCATCATCATCATCATCATCATCATCACCATCATCATTTCGTCCTTACTTTCTCATCATCATCACCATCAATTCGTCCTTAGTTTCCCATCATCATCACCATCATCACTTCGTCCTTACTTTATCATCATCATCATCATCATCATCGCTTCGTCGTTACTCTTCTCTTTTTAACACAAACTTTGGTCTAATCATCGTTCTGTCTAATCATCATCATCATCATCAATATCAACATCTAAACCATCATCATCATCCCCATCGTCTACCATACATTTTCTCTCTTCATTTTAACTCATTAATTTGCCTTTAATCACGCTCCTCCTCTCTAATTGCTCTTAATTTGAGGAAAGCAATAAATCCTTCATGATATATCGCTGTTATTAATCACTATTTTTCGTGTGATATATTAATTATTACACGTTACTACCCTTTGTTAGTGGTATCATCAATGTATTCCTTTATCGTTTATATATGTCGTTAGTTTCTCTCTCTCTCTCTCTCTTTCTCTCCAGCATCTACCTCTTACTTCCTCCCCTTACATCTCATACTCATTCTTCCAAGAACATACATTTTCTCTTCCTCCCTTCTTCCTTCCCTGTCTCCCTTCCTTCATTCCTACCCTCCTCTCTTTCCCTCTCTTCCATCCCTCCATTCCTACCCCTCCTCCTTCTTTCCCTTACTTTCTTCCCTCCTTCCCTTCCTTACTTCCCTCTTCCGCTCTCTCCCATTACTTCATTCCCTACCCTCCTCCTTCCTTCCCCTTCGTCCTTCCCTCCCTCCCTCCACTTCCCCTCACCTCCCCCTCTCCTTTACTACTCTCTTTTCTTCTCTCCCTCCTCCTCCCCCTCTCCCTCCTTCCTTTCCTACCCTCTTTCCCTCCCTCCCTCCACTCAACTAATGCCTCTTTCCAATCACCATCTCTAACTTGTACGACCAGTAGAACGGAACTCTGTATATATGTGTGTGTGTGTGTTTTTTTTTTTAAGAGTCTCGAGAGGCTATATAATTTCTGTTTTTCCTTCCAAAATAAAAAAAATATATATATATAATGCCCTCTTCAAAGTAAATATTAGCCTCAGTAAATAAATGAATCAATGAGTAAAAAATGAGAAAGAAAGAAAGATAGAAAGAAGGAAAAATGGAGAAAATAAAAGAAAACTGGTAACCACAAAAACAAATAAACGGATAAAAAAAATAAATAAATCAACAATACTTTAATTTTCAGAAAAGTCTCCTGAAGAAAAAAATCCCTGGAAAAAAACACCCCTCCAAAGAAGAGAAAAATGGCCTCCTCAAAATATCAACCTAAAAAACTAAAAAAAATAAAAATAAAAAAGCACTAAAAAAAAAAAAAAATCTCTCCCAATCATAAAACAAAAAATAAAGAATATAAAAGCTTCCAATCAAAACTTCCTTCCCCCTGCTAAAAAAAAAAACTTCCCCAGCCCCCCTCTCTCTCCCCCCCCCAAAAAAAAAACTCCAAAACTTTCCTATCGATGGTGGGTAGAGATGGGAATGGTATGTTTTCTATGGGGTTGTATAGTCAAAAAAAAAAAAAAAAATTACAGTTGCCGTCCTGTACTCAATATTCTGGAGCACAATACGAAGAATTATCCCAGGGCATGTATTCTGTAAGTTTCTCTCTCTCTCTCTCTCTCTCTCTCTCTCACACACACACACACACACACACACACACACACACACACACACACACACACACACACACACACACACACATCCAAACACTAGCTAACGTTACAAGTCTTCAAATCCCCATACAACCTGCCATAAATAGAACACACACACGCACTCTCTCTCTCTCTCTCTCTCTCTCTCTCTCTCTCTCTCTCTCTCTCTCTCTCTTTCTTTCTCTCAAAGCTCAGAATTTACTTATAGTTCTGAATAGGTCACAAGCAGTCTTAAATCCCACCTTTACTTCTCTTCACTTTAACTTGGGCTAAAACTGTCAACCTCTATCAATGCTGGGTTGTAACAGCAGATTAAACACCAAAATACGATGCCAGTCACGAAGAAGTGCCATGGAAAGGAAGCGGAACCTTAGCATTACCTTTCCTGCCCCTAAGTAACGTAAAATAAGCTGGACGAGGCTGAAAATATGGGCCAAGGTACGATGAAAAAAAATGCAGTAAGGAATTTTTCAACCAAAAAAAAAAAAAAAAAAAAAAAAATTCAGACAATACCATGAAAAAAAAATTAAATGGGGTTTTAAATGTCCATCGGGGCTTAGTTTCGAACCCAAGACTCCGAAAAAGAAACATCGCAAGACAAGTACACCACAGATCGAACCACCGCGGCTCCGCAGGTGAGTTATGGTGCGTTAATCAAGGTGCGTATATCCCTGGTACGTGATTATGCTGTAACTGATTACGCTAGGTACACACACACACACACACACACACACACACACACACACACACACACACGTAACTTCCTACCTTAAATCCTCCATCTGTCTGTCTCTGTCTGTCTCTGTCTTTGTCTCTCTGTCTCTGTCTGTCTCTGTCTTTGTCTCTCTGTCTCTGTCTGTCTCTGTCTTTGTCTCTCTGTCTCTGTCTGTCTGTCTGTCTGTCTGTCTGTCTGTCTCTCTCCCCTCCCCCTTCCATCCCTCCATCACCCATCCCATCCCCACGTAAATAAATAAACCAAACACAGCACTGCCGAGACTCAACCATGCACAAATTACGCTCCGATTAGGTTCCCCACTAAGCTAATTGGCAGATGTGAATAATTCCATCCCGGGAGGTATAATTATCAGCCATAATTCGAGGGATCAGGGGTCGGAATGGTGATGTTTGGGGGTGTAAGTCGTGTTTATGGGGAGGTGTGTGTGGGGGGAGGGGAGATTTTGGGGGTGCGTTAGGCTGGCTTTTGTTTGGATGGGTGACCGGGCTGGGGAAGGCACTGAGGGCGTGTGTGTGTGTGTGTGTGTGTGTGTGTGTGTGTGTGTGTGTGTGTGTGTGTGTGTGTGTGTGTGTGTGTGTGTGTGTGTGTGTGATTATATAAACAGATGGGTGTATTTAAGTTAGCTAACTTTCTGATGTTTTTTCAGGCTTTGGTTCTTTCTTCCTTGATTATGAAACACTATGCAGATAGGTTGATAGATGGATTGGTAGGCAGACAGGCAGATAGACAGAGATATGCGTTTGTGCAGAAAGAGAGAGAGAGAGAGAGAGAGAGAGAGAGAGAGAGAGAGAGAGAGAGAGAGAGAGAGAGAGAGAGAGAGAGAGAGAGAGAGAGAGAGAGAGAGAGAATTACACTGATACAGAAAAAAACAGATATGTTAATAGAGATGATATTCACTTCCAAAAATTCAGATGTTTTCACCTCTTCAAAGGGAACTGCCCTAAATATTGTTATTCTTTCTTGCCTGTTGCCATAGTGTGTTAAGGGATATTAGAAAGGTAACGAAGAAAGGGTAACTTCAGCCTGGAGTCCACTGGATTACACCCGTATGAGCTTGAGATCACAGAAACAACAACAACAACAACAACAACTACTACTACTACCACCGAAAATAAATCGCTGAAAAAGAGGTGTCTCGAAATCAATGAGAATACGTTCCTCTGTTTTCAATACCGCTTTCATACTATTTTTTTTTTTTTGATCCTTTACGAGAGAATTTACGACGGAGGAAAAATGATGAGGGAAGCGTGAGGAGGCGGAAGCTTTATTATTCCCGTGTGTGTGTGTGTGTGTGTGTGTGTGTGTGTGTGTGTGTGTGTGTGTGTGTGTGTGTGTGTGTGTGTGTGTGTGTGTGTGTGTGTGTGTGTGTGTGTGTGTGTGTGTGAATACAATTATTTACAAGTGAAAGTAAGTTTGTATCTTTGACTGTGTGTGTGTGTGTGTGTGTGTGTGTGTGTGAATACAATTATTTACAAGTGAAAGTAAGTTTGTATCTTTGACTGTGTGTGTGTGTGTGTGTGTGTGTGTGTGTGTGTGTGTGTGTGTGTGTGTGTGTGTGTGTGTGTGTGTGTGTGTGTGTGTGTGTGTGTGTGTGCCAGCGAGAGTGCATGTCTGCGTGCTTGTGGCCAACCTTTTTATAACTTATTTTTTCAACTTCCCGAGACAACTGCGGCAAAAATAACTTGTGGAGGAAAGTTTTCAAACAATGTAACTTAATTAAGGTGAAGTGGGATTTGGCGGCATAAACAGGTGAGGAGTGAAGTGGTGCAGCGCATGTGTTTCGTAATAAAAAGCGAATATTTGTGTGTTGTCGTGGTGAAATAAAGAGTAAAGTGTACGACAATACGAGCTACAATTTTAAACACTAGCTAGGCCCAGATTTTCGCCTGTGTGTGTGTGTGTGTGTGTGTGTGTGTGTGTGTGTGTGTGTGTGTGTGTGTGTGTGTGTGTGTGTGTGTGTGTGTGTGTGTGTGTGTGTGCGTGTGTGTGTGTGTGCGTGTGTGTGTGTGCGTGTGTGTGTGTGTGTGTGTGTGTGTGTGTGTGTGTGTGTGTGTGTGTGTGTGTGTGTGTGTGTGTGTGTGTTTATTTCACGTACCTCAGAGGCAAAATAGGTTAATGCAACGGCTCTACACAAATTCCATGGCGCTTCTTCGTGACTAGCATCATTTCCTAACGATAACCTCTTGTTACAACTCGGCATTCAAGATGGAGAGGCAATAATTTTAGGCCAGGTTGAAATGGAAAGAATATAGTAACAGATGCAACCCCAGGATCATCTGAACGTGAACCCTCCTCCTGCAGTTTACCATCCTCCTTTTGGGGGGATAGGGAGGAGGCTGTGAGACGACTGAATAATTTGTATAACCAGGCAGTGGATCAGCTCGGTTATATGAGTGCCACCACACGAAGGCACACGTCTCCAGTCCCTGATAAATATGGAAAAGCATAAAATAATACTCGTCAGTCTGCCAAACTCTGACACTAACGATGTCAAGGTGCGATCAAAAATTTAACAAGTCGAAAATGTTTTAGCTTCGTTACTGCAATTCGTTATGAGGTAATAATGAATGTAGTGGACCATAGGAACAGCAGTATATTATCAGCTGCTATGAACTGCGTAACTCGGCCGGAAGGACCCCTAATCTATCGGAATCCAGGCTCCGTCACTGAGGTACACGTTACCATGTACGATATTTAGTGACCAAAGCTGACCCGCAAATATTCAAACCTATATGTAGTTTCTCCATTACAGATTTTATGATATATATTTGCCGGAGGAAAGAAAATTACGACTATTACAGCGTGAAAACTCAAAGAAAATTAAAAGCTGAAAGAACTGACAAGAAGTAGTACAGGCGCTTCAAGACAGAATTTAAGATGTGAAGTTGTGCGAGATGCATGTGAGATGAGTGAGAAGATGAGTGTGAGTGTGGTGATGAAATGGAAAAGTGTTTTGTGTACAGGGTCAAGTATGGACACTAGGGACTGCATTCTCGTCGGTTAAGGAAGCTCCCTAATACCTTTTCCTAAGCGATTTATTTTGTTTATTACACCTTACTGTATTATTCTCTTTTTCTAAATCCTTCTAACATTATCATACCCTGCATAAATAGCATATGAAAAGGATATTAACCACCCATATCCAAAAATAAATCGCTAAGAAGGAGGTACTTCCTTACCCGACGAGAAGACGAACTAGGAACAAGGGGAGGTGGTCAGTTGGTGGATTAAAAATGGAGAAAAGGCAGAAGGAATTATGATTTTATTTTTTTTTACTTTAGCTATATGTATTATTAAGTCATGTTTAAGTCTGGGAGGTTGGAGTGGTTCTGGTTATTTCATATGGACGTGTGATAATGGGTGTGTGAAAAAGAATGATAGTATTTGGTTTGTGAAAAAGAATGAGTGTATTTGGTGTGTGAAAACGAATGATAGTATTTGGTCTGTGAAAAATAGTAAGTGTATTTGGTGTGTGAAAAAGAATGACAGTATTTGGTATGAGAAAAAGAAAGAGAGTCCTTGATGTGTCACAAAGAATTACAATATTTGGCCTGTGAAAAAGAATTATAATATTTACAGTCCAATAAGTAGCCTGGCATAAGAAACCCCAGTGTTTTAGAGTTGGTTATGGGTGGTTTTAATGAATGAAACAGAACAGGTCTTGTGAATAATGCAAAGGGTTGTCTTGGTGTGCCAGAAGTAATGATTATACACACTGGATGAAGGGCACGTGTCAGGACAGACCGTACTGCGTAAGTAGTACATATTTTCAACACAAAGTGCGTAAGTATATGTAGTATGGAAAGGATAAGGTGAATGTTAAGATGACCAGCGTTGATTATGTGCTTCCTAATAGAAAGATATTAAGGTGATATTATACAAAAGTCGAGAGAGGACGGATAGGAGGAGTAACTGCTCCTATATGGTATGCACAGTGACACCGAGAGAAGTACTGAAAATGGAGGGGGACGTGGATACTGAGAATAGCAAGGGTACTGGAATGGACGCGAAAAATGTGTATGGAGCGGATGCAGTTCAGATGAAAGAAAGAAACTGAGGATGTTCTTACCCTTCACTACGACGGCCCACCCAAAGCTGAACAAAAACGTTGGGCGATATCATCATCATCAATACCACCACCATCATCATCAATACCACCACATCCATCATCATCATCAATCACCATAACCCAACTTTCTACACATACACGAGGTAGGATGTGTATTGACAAAGAACGGGAACCAGCAACAGAAAAATGCTAGTGAAACCGACCATGAATCCATACGCTCATCTTAAACACTCAAATTCTAGACTCAGCCACAACAAAATTACCAAAAAAAAAGGAAATCATGACAGTAAAAAAAAATAAATGGATTCCGTCGTCGAGGTGAAGGGGTTAAATCTTTTCCCCCAGACTCTGATATACTTTCTCTTCAATCTCTATTCAGGGCCTAAAATGAGGAAGATGATTTTCTCTTCTACTGGCTCGTGTCTCGACTAATGGCATTTGCATACAGAAAAAATCTAATAAGGCGGGTTTCTTCCCCACTCCCTCCTGCTCCTAACTCCTTTTCTCCTCCTTCTCCTACCTCCTTCTCTCCTCTCTCCTCCTTCTCCTACCTCCTTCTCTCCCCTCTCCTCCTTCTCCTACCTCCTTCTACCTCCTTCTCTCCTCTCTCCTCCTTCTACCTCCCTCATACCTGCTTTTTACCCCCATTTCCTCTTCCCCCCTCTGTCCGCCCATTCCATCGTTTACCCATCCCTTCCCTCTTCCCTTCATTCCCTCTTATCCTCTGTCATATCTTTGCTGCCTCCATCGCTTCCTCTTGGCTCTTTCTTCTGCCTCTCTCCCTCCCTCCTGCTTCTCCATTCCTCCCTCTCTCATACACTATATCCCTCCCTCTCTTTCCCTCCCTACCCTACCTCCCTCCTCTCTCTCAATCCTTCCCTCTTACTCCTCCCTTCCTCCTTTATGCTCCTTCATCCTTCCATCCTGTGCCTCTATCCCTCCCTCTGGTCTCGCCAACCCTTCCTCCCATCCCTCCATCCCACTAAACTGCTCCTCCATCACCCTCCTTCTCTCAATCTCTCTCTCCTTCTCTTTCATTCCTCCATCCAATTCCTCCTCACTTCCCTCTTATCTCTCCCCCTCCCCTCTCTCTCTCCGGCATCTTCCTCCCTTCCTCCCTGCATTTCCCTCCCACCTCCCGCTACCTCTTCTCCCCCCTCCCCCTTCCTTCACACCCTTCCTCCCTCCCTCTCGTCTTTTCACGTCTATCTCCTTCTCTTAAAGTGTTTTTGTCTTTTATCCCCAGATTCCTACTTATTTTTTGGGTATTTCTTACAATTCTCTGTCTGTCTGTCTGTCTGTCTGTCTGTCTCTGTCTCTGTCTCTCTCTCTGTCTGTCTGTCTGTCTGTCTCTCTCTCTCTCTCCCTCTTTCTCCTCTCCCTGCCTCTTAAAGTCTTTACAAACTCTATCTGTTACAACTTCCTTATTTCTTCTTACTCGTTATCTTCACTTCCTGAAAGCTCTCTCTCCTCTCTCTCTCTCACACACACAAACACACAGATATATATATATATATATATATATATCATCATCATCATTATCAGCTGTTTGAGTATCCACTGCAGGACCGGCCTATCCCGACCGAAGTCGGGACGATACAGCCAATGTATCTCTACCAAGTGGCTTAGGCTGTCTGGTAGAGACTGTACGTAAAGTGAGAAGTGCTTGTAAGTGTAACTGTAGTGTTGGAGTGGCTTTGGATGTGTGTGTAGTCTGTGAACCAAGTGTAATTGGCCCGCGCAAGCCGACTGGGTGCAAGCATACTTTATAGCAAGCGACACTGGTTCAACCACTGCACCCTTTGTGTCCGCCAATGCAGTACGTGGCCGAGCGAACACTCCCAAAGTTTATTACCTTGGCGGGGCGCGAACCCTGGCTCACGCGTGTACGAAACGCACACTATACCACTGTACCATGTGTGTGTGTGTGTGTGTGTGTGTGTGTGTGTGTGTGTGTGTGTGTGTGTTCATTCTATCCTCATTCATTTTCCCTAATTCCTCACCTCGAAACATCTTCATCTTTTCCCCTCATGTTTCATTTCTTTTCCGTGTTTCCTTCTCAATTTTCTTCAACGTTATTTCCAAAACTCCTCCCAAAGTTTTTACTCCCCAGTTCCTTCTTTTATGCTCATCGCTCTCTTCCGTCTTCTTCGTTCCTTGCTTTCAACATTTCTTCTCCCTTTACTTCCTCCTTCCACACACACTCAACCTACACCTCCTTCGTTATGACTTCCTTCTTTCTTGAACATCTTTTTTTTCATCCCACTCCTCTTGCCATCATTTTTTTTCTTTTTCGTTTCTTCTCTTTCTCCTTCTTCTCACGTTCTGCCTCTTTTCTCCCGCTTTCATTTGCCATTCTTTCCATCCATTTATTATACTTTTCTATAATTTATTTCTTCTTTTTCTTATATTCTCTCTCTCTCTCTCTCTCTCTCTCACACACACACACACACACACACACACACACACACACACACACACACACACACACACACACACACATACACACACACATCAAAATTCCAAAACTCAGACACCCCGTTCACAATATTTCACTCCATAACTGAACAAGGTAAATATTGGTCTTCCTTGATTCCCACCATTTTAAACTTTCTTCTCTCTCTCTCTCTCTCTCTCTCCCCTTTGTTTTTACCTTCTTTTGCCTCTCCTCTCTCGACTCCCAATTTCTCATTTACTTCCCAAGTCTCTCTCTCTCTCTCTCTCTCTCTCTCTCTTACTAGTTTGCTCCACAGCCTCTTAATACTATTCCTTTACTTCATCATCCTCTTCCCCTCAACTCTCTCTCTCTCTCTCTCTTTCTCTCGTCTTCCTAGTTTGTTACACAGCCTCTTACTATTCCTTTACTTTTTCATCCTCTTCCCCTCAACTTCTCTGTCTGTCTGTCTGTCTGTCTGTCTGTCTGTCTCTCTCTCTCTCTCTCTCTCCCAGCGGCAAGTTTCCAGATTATTGGTTCCAACCGGTGACTCTCTCTAGCCCTGGGAGGCAAGAGCGAACCTTTATGAAAACTTTAATATAGTGGCATGTTTACTGGAGAGAGAGAGAGAGAGAGAGAGAGAGAGAGAGAGAGAGAGAGAGAGAGAGAGAGAGACAGACAGACAGACAGATTATTTAAGTGATGAAAATGAAGAGAAATTATTATTGAGGTGAAACTAGATATCTTTCCCAAAAATATGTCTTGAGATATACTAGTTTCTCTCTCTTTTTCTCTCTCTCTCTCTCAAGCACACACGGACGCACACACACTTATTCACATGCAAATCAAACACTATCTCTTCTTACTTCCTGTAAACACACACACACACACACACACACACACACACACACACACACACACACACACACACACACACACACACACACACACACACACACACACACACACACACACACAACAGACTACACTGAATCTGGCATAAAATCTGGCAGATGCGAACATGATTTTCATACAAAGAAGCGTAACCATCTTATCACATCCGGCTGAACGTGTGTGTGTGTGTGTGTGTGTGTGTGTGTGTGTGTGTGTGTGTGTGTGTGTGTGTGTGTGTGTGTGTGTGTGTGTGTGTGTGCGTGTGTGTGTGTGTGGGTGTGGGTGTGGGTGTGTGTGTATGAATAGCATGTGCGTATGTATAACCATTGACCAACTGAGCCATCATGAAGGCCTGTGATATTACCTGCAGGGAAAGGAGGCCAGGTAAATCAGTCAGGTAATTGGCTCAGGCAGTAGCATGCCTCGCTTCACCTCACTTCCTCACCCCCTCCTCCCTTACTCTCTACCTCCACAACTTCCCCCTTCCCCCTTTCCTCCTACAATCTCTCTCCCCAACTCCTCTTTCCCCCTCCCTCCACCACACCCCAACTCCTCCTCCAACTTAACCCCCCTCCTTCTTCCTCCTCCCATCCCACTCACCCACAGTTACCCCTTTTTTACAACCTCCCCCACATCCCCCAGCCACTTCTAACCCCCTCTCCCCTCCCAGCTTTCCCCACCCCTAACCACCTCTCGCACACTCCTCATCCCCCCTCTTTCTCCCCCTCTCTCCCCGCCCCCCGACCCCACTTGACCCAGGCTTGTTGGGGTGACCTGGGTTCTGTTCGGCTTCATAATAATTAATATACTGGTCCGCCTTTAATGACACTAGCTTCATTAATTTATTTACTGTATATGCATTCAATATGTATTTAATTTATTACGGCTGGGAACTTAATAACCATTTTTTGTACAATATAATAAGTGATTCTTTATTGTTTTTTTTTTTTGTAGCCCATTAATAAAGCGAAGTGCATTATCTAATAACTGAGTGCATGCTTGAATAATAGAGATTACTTCTTTTTTTTTTCTTTTTTTTTTTGCATTATAACTCGAATATTGGTAACTTTTTTTTTTTTTTTAATAATTTGAATATTTTTGTCTACTATCTATTCTTTTAAAAACAAGTTAGTTCAAAATTGATATTATGACTACTTTTTTGGTATAATTTTATTAATGAGACTACCTTCAATCATGAACTACTGACCCTTATATCCTTTACTCTATTCACTTTAATTTGGCCTAAAATATTTCCGTCTTGAATGATGAGCTGAAGCAGTAGATTAACACTAGGATATATTAGTCACGAAGAAGTGCCATGGAGAGGACTTAAGAGAATAGTATTATTTTTTTTTCTGCCACCGAGAAACGTGAAATAAACTGCAAAAGGACGAAACTCTGAGCCACGTTAAAGTGAAAATAGTATAGTGGTTCTTAATAATGAAGTCTTTTCGAGTAGCAACAGGAATATAATCTTTAAAAAAAATAATACGGACGGATTTCAGGGAGACTTTTTAATCATTCATAACTGGACGTCACTTGAAGCCCCCCCCCCTTAAAAAAAAAAAAAAAAACCGTGGCAGAGAGAATAAAAATTTGTTGTGATCCTCGTACTGAAAGAGATACATAATTATCCTCCAGTTTAATCAACATAGTGAATGCAATGATTTAGGTGAGGCAAATTTGCATCATAATAAGTTGTTGGAAAATTATTGCACGGCTTCAGGGCACCCAAACCAGCACGTCAACCGCTTCCATCCGACGACGCATTTAGTAATTAATTCTTCACTTGACCTGTCGATTTTCCCCTTCTTTTTTTATTTATTTATTTATTTTTTGAAATTCAGGGGATACTTTTGAAACTGGAAGGGTTACATGCAGCCTTCAGTACCTTCTCCATCAGCTGAATAAAATCGCCAGGAGCATGCATGAATGAAATAAGATGTACGTCACCAGAGCAACAGGGGTTTTTCTGTTCTCTTAACCCCTTCAGCACGATGGGGGGGTTTCTTATATATTTCTATTTTTTGTATATGTTCCTCTGTCTATAATAATCACTCCTATAAATGCAATGTGTCCAGAAATCTCAATATAACGAAACCTTATTTATACATATTTTTGTAAGAAGTTTTGCAGACTTAAGAAAAGGTTTACACAGCTCAGGAAGGATCTCTCGTACTAAAGGGGTTTTGAAACTATCTTCATTTAACCTCTTCAGTCCAAGATACCCTCCTTAGAATGAGTAAAATAGATAGATAAGTAGATAAATAGCTGTGAATGTGGTAAAAGTGGTACTGTTCTTGTGTTCTCATTTCCCACACTTAGAAAAATTACAATATATTCACTGCGATCAATGCTTTTAAATAATGAGGAGCTTTTAGTGCTATGAGAGTATGTTCTAATATACTGAGTGCTTTATATTCAGAAACTTAATATGCTGAAAATATAACACAGGCTTTGAGGATGGTTATATCTGACGTTAATACATGTCATATCAAGTATTTCTTTTGCATATAAGCTGAGGGTGAGAATTACACAGCAACTTTACCAGAAACACACACACACACACACACACACACACACACACACACACACACACACACACACACACACACACACATCATAACTACCTTGGCGGTCATGCATTGTTTGGCGTCATGCAATCCTCGTATCCTGGCTTGCGTGTGCACCATGATTGCGTGTGCGTGTTGTGTGGTGCACACGCGTCGGGGAAAGTAGATGATTAATTAGGAAGTTATGTGTGCGTCTCCAATGCAATTAGAGAGAGAGAGAGAGAGAGAGAGAGAGAGAGAGAGAGAATGTTAAATACAGAATATGATATTTCAGATCCAATTATCATCCACTCTTACTAAGTTTTTTACACGTTTTTTTTAATGACAGATTAATATCTCTTCCACCTCTTCACGAGATAGATAGATAGATATGAGAGAGAGAGAGAGAGAGAGAGAGAGAGAGAGAGAGAGAGAGAGAGAGAGAGAGAGAGAGAGTAGCTATTACCAAATCAACATAAAAAGTGGCTAGGTGGGAAAATGAAAGCAAAAAAGCTAAGAAAAAGCTAAAAAAAAAAAGTCTGGATTAACTATTTCACTTGCACTGTATTATTAATGTTATTTTTGCTTTTGAGGGAAGATTTAATTTATCATTGCAAGGATTTCAGATAGTGAAGGAATTTAAAACAATACCAATTCTCTCTCTCTTTCTCTCTCTCTCTCTCTCTCTCTCTCTCTCTCTCCGCTACTAACTTTCGCTCCTACAACCTAATTCGCCCACTTGCTCACAATTGCATTCAATCCTTTCTCCCCGACACTCACTCTCAAGAACTCCCCCAAACTGTCTCTTTTCTTCCCAATCCCAATTTACTCTCTCTCTCTCTCTCTCTCTCTCTCTAATTAACTAATCGTACCCCACCCGTCCCCATTTTTAATCTCATTCCCATTTTCCCTTCCTCCCCATCTACATATTTCAACCTCGATTCCCCTCTCCTGGCACTCCCCTTAGTCCTCTCACCCTCAATGACGTTTTTTTGGCGATTTATTCTTGCTATGTTTGAGCGGCTTTATTCAACATGCTTTACCTCCCGTACTGAAGGGGTTAATGAAGGCGATATCTAAGTCTCTAAAAATCTCTAGTCTCTTCTAAGCTGAATAAAATCGTCTGGAGATGGCACACACCTCCATGTCTCGGGAGGTGGCCATGACAGAAATCTCAGAGGTGCGTTGGCCTTAAGCTGGCTCTCCCTCTAACCTGATGTTACTACTAGACGATCTTATTCAAATTAAGAGGGCATTTTTGCAGTAAAGAGACTGATGAGGCTTCTCTGTAATCCCGCAGTTCCAAGCATATGAGCCTAGGAAAATCGTCTCCACATAAAACAGATAAATAAAGTGTATAAATAAAGTAAAATGATAAAGAGGCCAAGGTGGTAAATGACTATGGCCCTAACAGCTATTTGGCAGGCACTGGTGAGGCAATCGGTTCCAATGGTATGTGTCTCTTGCCAGGCTTTAATGGCGTTGGTACAATTTGTGTGAAAGTCGGAGGTACTCGCCACCTGCGTTTCACTAACTTGAGTAGGTCAGGGGTCACGCCACCTCATTTCGATTTGACCCACCTGTCCCTTGTGCTCTATTCTCTCACCTCTTTTCTCTTATACTTTTATTTTCTTTATGCTTTACCCTCTCACCTCTTTTTCTCTTTTAGTTTACTTCCTTTATGCACTCCTCTCTCACCTGTTTTCTCTTTTATTTCCTTTATGCTCTATTCTCTCACCTCCTTTCTGTCCTGGTTGATTTTTTTCCTTTATCCTCAATTCTCTCATTTGTATTTTTTCTGCTTTTTTCCTCGTGCTCTGCTCTGTCTCATTTTTATCTTTTCTGCTTGATTATTTTTTTTATGCTCTATTTCTCACCATTTCTTTTCTGTTCTGGTTTAGCTTATTCCCCTTCATGCTGTATTCTTTCACCTTTTTTATCTTTTCTGATTCAATTTCCCGTCATGCTCCATTCTCTGGCTTCATTTTCCCTCATGCTCTATTCTCTCACCCTTTTTTTTTATCCTTCCTGCTTCATTTTTCCCTTAATGCTCAATTTCCTCACTTTATCTTTACTGTTCTTGATTTTTTTTTTCACTCATGCACTATTCTCTCACTTTTTTTTTTGCTCTGCTTTCCTTTTTTTTCTTTCTCATATTTCTGTTCTAGTTCACTTTTTTCCTCATGCGCTATTCTCTCTCCTCTCTTCTATATCATTCCCCACCCCCATTTTCTTGCTTTAAAAAACTGCTTTCTCTAACACAATGTCTCCTCCCTCATGGGTTTCTTTCCATCACACTCTTTTCTGTTCAAAATCACACCCACTCATTTCTGTCTGGCCAGAGTCTCCCTCGTGCTGTATTTTCTCACTCTTTTTCTGGCTCACTTTTTTCTATATCATTCCCCTTTTTTCTCATTTCTCGATATTAAAAAAATTGTGTACTCTAAATAATTTTCTCTCCTATTTTTTCTCTCCTACACAATCTTTTTTGTTCGAAATCTTTGCATCCAATATTTTTCTGTTAGGTTCTTCTCTTGTGTCATTAACTTCTACTTCATTTTCCTTTTCAAAGTAATGTCACTTTTCTCTCATTCCATTTCTTTTTAGTCATTCTTCTCTAAGACACTTTTCCTTTCTCACTCTCCCATGTTTTCTTTCTTTTATTCTACATTTTCTCTGACTCAATGTAATTTTACCAGTTTCAGATCGTTTCTCACTTTCCTTCACTTCACTCTTCTCTAAGTCATCTTCCATTTACCAGTGCCTTCTCTCCACCATTTTCAATTTTTGTTCCTTAATTTTTTCTTCCAGACGTTCTTTTCTGCTTCATTTATTTTCTTGTATACAAATTTTTTATCTCATATATCAAAAATGTTCACTTCTTTGGCACTTTTAACTACCCAGTGCTTTTTCACTATAATCTATTCCTTTCCAATTCTTCTTCTGATTCCCTTTTTTTTTTTAATTTTTTTTTTTTCCCTATTGTTCTTCGATTTTCTTTTACTTCCAATTCCATAAAATTTTCCTCAAAAACAATCTTTTCTAATCGTGTCTTTATTTCATTCACCTCTTTATTTTCAGCAGCTTTTATTATTATTATTATTATTATTATTGTTATTATTATTATTATTATTATTATTATTGTTTTTTTTTCTTTACATATCTTCGACTCTCTTCACTCCTCTTCATCTTTTTTTTTTCTTATGTACCGATAAGGCTATCTCTTTTCTCAAATTCTCGCCTCTTCATCTAAGTTTTTTATTTTCCTTCTTTACCTTTCATTTTCCTTTGTCTTTACTGATTCATTCTCTTTCCCAGTTCCTGTTTTCCATTAATTTCCCATTCGCTGCACACCGCGTCTCTCTCTCTCTCTCTCTCTCAGCTATATTCCTCCTACGTTTCATTTCTTCCCTGAACTTATTTTTTACCTCTCTCTCTCTCTCTCTCTCTCTCAGCCCACGGAGACCCGGTACACCGTTGTTCCCGTTAACAGTGTTTCGTATTCTCTCAGGTCAAGTGGGCAGGGCAACAGGCGACGGATGGAAATAGATAGACAGGAATAGATAGACAAGAGGGCAGATAGACAGGGAGTAGTAGATGCAGACACGGACGAGATACGGACAGGAGTAGATAGAAATGAGGGCAGACGGGGAGTAATAGATGATCATACGGAAATAGACAGATAGATAGACAGGTAGTAGTGGATGGAGAGACGGACGAGATACAGACAGGAGTAGACAGAAATGAAGAAGATAGACGGGGAGCAATAGATGTTGAGATGGAAATAAAGACAAGAACAGTAGATAGCCACGGGGACAGACAACTGGGAAGGAACACACTGAAAGATGGAAAGTAGACAGGAGTAAATAGACAGAAAGACAGATAAGGCGGAGAGATCAAGAAGGAGAAATGGCATTAGACAGACGAACAGATAAAAAGAAGCAGACAGACATTAATATAGACGGGGAGTGAAAGCTGGAGGGACAGAAGTACATACGAAACAGACATTATAGGATTAGATAGATAAGGGGAATTAAGAAGAGAGTACGGTAACTGACGGAGAGATAGAAAATGACAAACAGATCGCCTCAACCTCTGTCCTACACCAACTGGCTGCCCTTCCTCCAACTCACAACCCCTCTCTATACATATCTAACCCCTCCAAATCGAAAAATCACTCAGGCTAATTAAATCACCTAAAATTATCAAGGACAGAAATTTTTAAAGACACCAAAATACTAAAAAAATTCATAAGAGAGCCTCCTAAGGCACAAGAATATGACTTAAAAATGCAAATACAGACTAAAAGAATGACAGTAAAATGAAGGTGCAGAAAATACCAATTCCCTGACAGACATTTCACTGAGACGGAGAGAATTATGGAAAAGGCTGACAGACAGAGGAATTAAACAGGAGGACAGGTGGTTATTGAGCTTACAGGAGAGGAAAATGGAAAAGTATATGTCAGGAGGTCAGTCTGGTCAAATAATACTTCACACACACACACACACACACACACACACACACACACACACACACACACACACAATCCCCTCTCTCCTCTCTCTCTCTCTCTCACACACACACACACACACACACACACACACACACACACACACACACACACACACTCCATCAAAAGAGTAAGTGAGACCAGGAACCTCACCCTCATATTTCGGGTAGTGAGCTCTGAATTATATCGGGGAGGGGAGGGGGAGGGAGGGGGAGAAGGAGAAGGGAGAGTGGGGAGAGGAAGAAGAGGGAGGGAGAGAAGAGACGGAGGAGGAGGGGGAGAGGTGAGATCAAGGAGGAGGAGAGGAGACGAAGTGGGAAAGGGAGGAGGATGCAGGGAGATTAGGAGGGAAGGGAGAAAAAGAAAGGGGGAGGGGGGAGGACCATGGAGGAGGGGAGCGAAAAGACTGTCTCGAGCGCAAGAAAAAATCAGCAAGGATGAGGGAACAGAAAAGGAGGAAAGTAAGTAAGGAAAAGAAAAAGCATAGAAGGAAAACGGGAGGGAGGAAGAAGGTGAGGAAAAATGAGGGAGAAGGATATAAAAACATGGAAAGGAAGTGAGAGAACATGGTAGGAAGAAGTGAAGGTATGGATGGAAAGGAAGATAATATGAAGGGCAAGGAAAATGAGGAAAGGAAGATAGGGCAAAGAGGAAAATGGGAGGAAAGACGAGGAAACAAATGATAAGAGAGAAGTGAGAAACAGATACCAGAAGACGGACGAGAAAGGAGGAACAGAATTCGGGAAAGAGGAAAGAAGGAAGGAGCGGAAATTGAAAAGAGGGAGAATGGTGAAAAAGAAACTGGGAACCAGAAAATAAAAGGTAAGAGGAAGAGAACAGAAGGAGGGAGGAACCGAGAAGAGGAAGGAGAGGAAAGAGGATATATAAGAGGGATTTATGGAGGGGGAAAAGGAGGAGAGGAAATAAAAATGAATAAAAGGAGAGAGGAAACAGAAGGAGGAGGAGGAGGAGGAGGAGGAGGAGGAGGAGGAGGAGGAGGAGGAGGAGGAGGAGGCACAGGTGTATGAGAAGCACGAGAGAAAGAGAGAGAGAGAGAGAGAGAGAGAGAGAGAGAGAATATGGGGGTATTTCTCCCTCCCTCACCTACCACCACCACCAGCAAGTACTACAGGGAGAGAGTGTGAGTGAGAAAGCAAGAAAAAGAAAGTGAGAAAGAGGGAGAGAAAAGAAAGACAGGGGGCAAATCTCCCTCCCTCTCTCCCCTCTCCCCAGCAAGCAGCCAATACTACAGGGGGGTGCAAAAATTGAGGAACTATTGCTCCCTCACGCACTCTTCCTCCCCTGACCTCCATAAAATATTTCCGTGCGGGCGCGTGGGCGTGTTTCCTCCTCCCCTGGTTCATTATTGCTGCCTTCTGAGACGTGTGTGTGTGTGTGTGTGTGTGTGTGTGTGTGTGTGTGTGTGTGTGTGTGTGTGTGTGTGTGTGTGTGTGTGTGTGTGTGTGTGTGTGTGTGTGTGTGTGTGTGTGTGTGTGTGTGTGTGTGTGTGTGTGTGTGTGTGTGTGTGTGTGTGTGTGTGTGTGTGTGTTCGTTCTCGCCGGGTAAGGAAGCTCCCTAACACCTCTTTCTTAGCGATTTATTTTTGGGTATGGCTGGTTAATATCCTTTAGTACGTTATTTATGCAGCGTATGGCGATATTGAAAGGCTTTATATAACACAGAGAAGGACAATAAAGTGTAATAAGCAAAATAAATCGCTTAGGGAAAGGTGTTAGGGAATACGGGCCATGGAGAACGAACACAACTACACCAAGGGACACGGACATAAAACTTAATCCCCTTCATTACAATATCGGATTTTTTCATTTCACTTACTACGAACAGACGATTTTCTTCAGCTTAACCAGGGATTTTTCGAGCTAGAGGGATTACATACAGCCTTCATTAATCCCCTTTAAGTCAGAGGTTCTTCATACTTAAATCCCTTTAATGAGATGAAGATGATTACAAATTTATGCCAATTACCTACAGACGGTTTCCTTCAGCTTGGGAGAGGCTTTTCGAACTGAGGGCGATTAGATAATGTACCTGTAATCTCGCTGGTTAAGGATGCTCCCCTAACACGTCTTCTTATGCGAATTATTTTGCTTATTACACCTTTTCCCCTCTTCCGTGCTATGTAAATCCTTCCAATGTCGCCATACTCCGCATAAGTAACGTAAAGGATATGAACCAGACATATCCAATAATAAATCGCTAAGGAAGAGGTGTTAGGGAGCTTCCTTACCTTACGACAATACGTGCCTTCACTTCACAGCTAAAACTTCTACAAAAAATCGACTGGAAATAGCAAAAAATAAACTAAAAAAAAATACGTCAACGGAATAAATCGATAAGGAACAGGTGTTAGGAAGCTTCCTTACCCGACGAGAATACGAGCCTTCATTGACCCCTTTACAGAAAAAAAATAAAATAATAATAAATAAAAATAAAATAAAAACGTCATCGGATTGAGGTGCCAAATTGCACACCAGGTAAAAACATACACAGGTGAGACACGCGATTTACCTGTCAATCCGACAAAATCGCCCCCGTCAATAAAATAACGAGGGAGACATGACACAACGAAAAATAAAATAAAATAAAATAAATATAACAGGGGAACGAACACGGAAAGAACAAAACACAGTAAAAATATCCTGTATGAACAATTGTACTCTTACAGGAACATAATGTGTGTGTGTGTGTGTGTGTGTGTGTGTGTGTGTGTGTGTGTGTGTGTGTGTGTGTGTGTGTGCGCTTACAGTGAGCAGAATTTTAAAGGAAATTTGTTATCAATCACATCTAATTAGCATGTGTTTTCATTCAACATTGCAAACTAAAATCTGTCCAGTAAAGTGTTATGTTTACTTATGTGTGTATCTGTACCTGAGACCACAATTAATACGCTAACAGTAAAGAAAAATAGTAAGGGAATGTATTATTAACAGATCGAGGTGCCTTATGCATGAGGGTAAAGTTAATGGTATATTGTGTAACTGCTTTGATAATTCTCTCTCTCTCTCTCTCTCTTCGTCAACCCAATCACCCGTCCCTGTGCCTGATAATCCCTCGCCCTCCGGTTTAATGAAATAAGTTAAACCACAGCCTGTTTTTCCACTGGGCCGGTTCATCAACACGGGGCTGCAATCTGTCACTCTCAATCTTGGCAAAACCCATTGGGGATGAAGGGATTGTGCACCACGATTATGTATTTCGGTACACATTTCGATTTAGTTTTTCTTTTTGTGCGTTTGTTTTCAGTGTTGTTAGGTTTATTTTTGTGTTGTTTGTCTTGTGGTGGTGTTTTTTTTTTGTTTTTTGTTTTTTGTTGGCTATATGGTTGTCAATCCCCCATCCTCTATTTTTGTGTTTTTCTGTGTCTTTCCTTATCATTGGCGTTAAATCTGTTTTTGTGCTCCGTTCGTGTGTGTGTGTGTGTGTGTGTGTGTGTGTGTGTGTGTGTGTGTGTGTGTGTGTGTGTGTGTGCTCTTCTTGTAGCTTATTTTTGTTGCTGTTGATGTAGTCATTGTAGTTAATGATGCTGTTACTGTAAATGTGACTACGGTTTGGGTGTTACCGTTGTTATTTTCCTTTTTTCTTGTTGGCTGTGGCACCGTTATTGTTATTGTTGTTGCTGCTTTTGTGAACAGGATTGGTGGAGAAGATTTTGGTGTTTTGTTGTTGTTGTTATTGTTGTTGTGAATGATACGAGTGTTGTGGGCAGAATTACGCACCTGCTGATATTAATGTTGTTAGTGTTTATTTGTTTGTTGTTGCGAACAGGATGTGTGCTGTTGATTTCACAGCTGTGACTGGGATTGAGGTAAAATTAAGGCTACGATATGATTGTTTATAATTTCTTCTGCTGTCGTTGCTGTTGCTTCCTTCTTTCGCCTCTTCCTTTCATCTTACTCTTGCCTCATCTTCCCATCCCTTTCTCTGTGTTATCCTTACCTCTCCCTGCCTCACCCCTGATTACATCTCCTCCACCCTCCCTGCATAACCCTTGCCTATTTTTATGCCTTCTTCAAAATGCCTCATTAACGCCTCTCTCTGGCCAATGCTTTCCCTCCTTTCCCTCCACTCTTTTCCCTCCCATCTGTCCCTCTCCTCTCACTCCCTTTGATTCACTCCTTACCTTCCCCTATCATCCCTACTTCTCCCTTTCTCATCCCTGCCTCCCTCTCATTTCTCCTGCCTCACCCTTTTCATCCGTATCTTTCCCTTCCTACATTTCCCCTCTCTTTCCTGCTCCTTTCTCGCCTCATCCACCCGGAGTAACACCTCAAACACACAACATACCAACACTGCCTCATCCCCTCACCCCTACCTGACCCTCTCACCACTACCGTTCCCTACCTCACCGCTGCTTCCGTCTCATTCCTGCCTCCCTTCTCCCCCCCATCCTCCCACACATTGCAACACCTCCAATACACAGCACACTAACACTCCCTCACACTACCTTCACCTCAGTTTGCCTCTCATACTTTTTCCTACCCTTTTTCACCCTATTTTCTCTACACTTCTCGCTCAAAAGTCTACCTACGCTCTCTCACTTCTACCTCCCCTCGTCTCACTCCTACCTTAGCTCTTCCATCCATCCCACCCCAACCCTCTCTCACCCCTACCGTCATTCTCTTTCCACTCTACCACCTTGCCTCACTCTACTTCACTTCCTCCATCAACCCCATCCGTCGCATTCTTCCGCCGCCTCTCTCTCCCTTTCCACCCTCCCCCTGCCTCTCACTCCCTTTCCATCCCCCCTCTGCCTCTCACTCCCTTTCCATCCCCCCTCTGCCTCTCCCCTTCCACTCTCCCCTCTACCTCCCCATGCCTGCCTGTGAGCGGATCAAAGCTGTGGTAATCTCTAGGGAGGCAGGGGGTGGTTAGGCAGTGCTCCTGAGTGCTTGATTGACTGCCTCTGTGGGGGAGGGTGGGGTCGACTCCTGATGCCAGAATTGTGAGTGTTTTCTGTGAGTGCCATTGTGTGAGAAGGGACTCAGGGGGAGTTTTGCGAGTACCTGTGTGAGTCTGATTGCTTGAGTGATGGTGGGGAATTGTTGTGAGTGCAGGTGTGTTTGGGTGATTGAGTGATTGGAGAAGTTTTGTGAGTATTTATGTGAGTCTGATTGTTTGAGTGATTGTGGGAGTCTTGTATCTAAATGACTCTGATTATATAAGTGATTGTCAGGGATTTTATGAGTACTTGTGAGAAAAAGAATGATTGCAAGGCCTTTAGGGAGGGGCTAAAGGAAAGTGTGTGGGTACGAATGATTTTTGCTTGTGTAAGTTCGATTGTGTATTTTTGTCTGCATGAGAGAGAGAGAGAGAGAGAGAGAGAGAGAGAGAGAGAGAGAGAGAGAGAGAGAGAGAGAGAGAGAATCCTGACTAAATATTTACCAGTAGCAGCCTATATGAATGACTGTATATTGAGTGATTTACGGTGGGTTGTGCTGATTATATGACTGACACACAAACATTAAATTTAGGATGACTGAAACAGGCTAACTGGAGCTCTGACTGCTTTGACTGAAGAACTGACAGGGAATTCCACTGACTGTATATAAGTGACTGGAGATATTTAACTACATGACCGAGTAACAGGTAATGGCAAGTATCTTATTAATAAAGAGATTGACTTGGAGTAAAATGACTGGAGGTTTGACTGACTGAGTGGATGATTGCGAGTCACACTGGCTCGATAAATGACCTGAGCGATAGATGAGTGATTGATTGCATATGGTGGAGTAACTGACGGCAAAAACGCGTGAATAAATGACGGAATGGGAAATAAATAACACTGAAAATTACCGACAGGGGGTCTGACTGATTGCCCTGAGTGTTTAATGTACCGTTTCACTGATTGGCGTACATGAAGTGAATGATGATGGGAGAATGATTGACTGATGTTAGAATGACGGAGTGATTAGAATACTCTGGAACTGCATGCGTTTGGAAGTTGTGTGTGTGTGTGTGTGTGTGTGTGTGTGTGTGTGTGTGTGTATCTTTTTGCCTGAACGCCAGTAAGTAATTCTAGGAATACATCAATGCCTCAGTTCTGAGGAAGTGATGAAATGCGTCTGAGTAGCAGTAACTGACACTGAGCGTGTGTGTGTGTGTGTGTGTGTGTGTGTGTGTGTGTGTGTGTGTGTGTGTGTGTGTGTGTGTGTGTGTGTGTGTGTTTCTATTTCTGAGTGAAATCGAACCTTAAGCCGAGTAGATTTTTGCGTGCATATCAGAGTTTTGCGGGTATGTGTGAGCGACTCCTAGCGTGAGCAAAAGTGTGTGTGTGTGTGTGTGTGTGTGTGTGTGTGTGTGTGTGTGTGTGTGTGTGGAAGCCAAGGGGATAAGTGCGTGCAGTTTTTGTGTGCGTGTTTGCGTGCGTGTGTGTCTGCCCCACTAATACCAACCCTAAACATTTTCACCCAAGATTTCACAGTTGTTGGAACCTCTGTGTGTGTGTGTGTGTGTGTGTGTGTGTGTGTGTGTGTGTGTGTGTGTGTGTGTGTGTGTGTGTGTGTGTGTGTGTGTGTGTGTGTGTGTGTGTGTGTGTGTGTGTGTGTGTGTGTGTGTATGTGTGTGTGTGTGTGTGTGTGTGTGTGTGTGTGTGTGTGTGTGTGTGTGTGTGTGTGTGTGTGTGTGTGTGTGTGTGTGTGTGTGTGTGTGTGTGTGTGTGTGTGTGTGTGTGTGTGTGTGTGTGTGTGTGTGTGTGTGTGTGTGTGTGTGTGTGTGTGTGTGTGTGTGTGTGTGTGTGTGTGTGTGTGTGTGTGTGTGTGTGTGTGTGTGTGTGTGTGTGTGTGTGTGTGTGTGTGTGTGTGTGTGTGTGTGTGTGTGTGTGTGTGTGTGTGTGTGTGTGTGTGTGTGTGTGTGTGTGTGTGTGTGTGTGTGTGTGTGTGTGTGTGTGTGTGTGTGTGTGTGTGTGTGTGTGTGTGTGTGTGTGTGTGTGTGTGTGTGTGTGTGTGTGTGTGTGTGTGTGTGTGTGTGTGTGTGTGTGTGTGTGTGTGTGTGTGTGTGTGTGTGTGTGTGTGTGTGTGTGTGTGTGTGTGTGTGTGTGTGTGTGTGTGTGTGTGTGTGCGGGGGGGGGAAGCCAAGGGGATAAGTGCGTGCAGTTTTTGCGTGCGTGTTTGTGTGCGTGTGTGTCTGCCCCACTAATACCGACCCTAAACATTTTCACCCAAGATTTCACAGTTGTTGGAACCCCATGAAGTGGCTAAGTATATTTTCATCTGCTCTACCTGACTCCTCCTCCAACCTACCAACCTCTCCTTGTGTCTTAAATCTCCCTCCCTCCTTCCCCCCCCCTCTCTCTCTCTCTCTCTCTCTCTCTCTCTAGCCTCCCACCAAGCCTCCACCACTCCCCCAACCAATTACCACTCTCTCCTCTTCTTCGCCTTCATCTTTTCCCTCAATCCCCTTCCCTAACAATGGCCTTCACTTTTCGACACCAACACCCTCTAATTATCCGATCGAGCACAATAAATAACCGGAGACAATAGCCAACATCCCCATACGTAAAGATAAAGGAACAAATAAAGTGAAGAGATTATAAAGTTCCGTGGCACTGCATTTAGTTCCGGGAGTAAAGATAAAAGCAGTAAAAATAGTCAGGATGAAAGGTCTTTACTGATTGTGATGGCCAGGCTGTTAATTGATTGGTTTTTGCTGTTCCTTCTTTGTCTGTCTGTCTGTCTGTCTACTGACTTTGGTATCTCTGGTCCTTGGCATTAGTGTGTGTTTTGGGGATTTATTATTATTATTATTATTATTATTATTATTACTTTTACTACTACTACTACTATTATTATTATTGTTGCGTTATTTTTTACTATCTGATCTTTATCTTCTTAGTCTCTAACTCCATTGCTGTTGATGTCTGTCTGTCTAAGCATTATTTTGTAACTCTGTCAGGCTATGGTAGTTTCCAAGCCCATATAGTGAACCCGACAATGGTTTCTGATTCCTTTTGTACCAGGAGGATCAGATCAAGTGCCTCTTATTTCATCCTTCTCTGTCTGTTGGTATGCTTGTGCCTGTTGTTCTTGGAGTCTGTCTGTTAATGATAATCCTGTTTCTTTATTCCGTTAGTATCAAAGCAGTTTGTTGTCTAATGCGATTCTGTTGTTTCATCTCGTCTACCTCTGTTTGTGCTTGTGTGTTTGGCTGTCTGCTTGATTATGTTTGTTGATCATGGGAGTCTGGTTGATACTATTGTTTTGGCTGCTTAATTCTCTCTCTCTCTCTCTCTCTCTCTCACACACACACACACACACACACACACACACACACACACACACACATCTCCAACCTTCATTCATCCTAGAACAATGAAAAATAACTCAGAATTCCAGCTTTCACAAGTATACATAAAGTTCTGAGCATCAATCAACCTGTTATCTCCGGCTTAGCGAATTCCAGGTGAAGATATTGCAAAAGAAAAAATAATTGTTGGATTAAAAATGTGATTAAATTTTACTAACAATGTATTTAGTACGAATGGATCATTGAACGTTACGAATGATTTCCAACTTGATTTCTTTTGAGGGTTTTACTGGGTGGATTTTTCCTTATTTATTTTACATATTAATTTATTCTTATTTATTTTCATTTATTTATTAATCTATTTATTTCAATCATTTATATTTACCCATTTATTTATTTTTTTAAATTTTTATCTATTTTCTTACTTGAGATTTATTTTGCTTGGTTTATGGTACGTAAATGGATAGAAAATAAATAATGTATAGATGAATATGTTTGTAAGGTGAGGCCAGGATTCCACGGGCTTGAAAAACGTGATAATGAATGTGTGGCCCATTTCACTGCGTAGGATTTTAAGAATTCATCCATTTTCATCATTTCTCTTGCCTTGGTTCTACATCCTATCTCATCCCAAACTTTTGAGGGAGTGATGTTGATGATAATGATGCAACGAGTCATGATGATGATGATGAATTCTTGGACTGGATTTGTTAGATGAATTGTGTGTGTGTGTGTGTGTGTGTGTGTGTGTGTGTGTGTGTGTGTGTGTGTGTGTGTGTGTGTGTGTGTGTGTGTGTGTGTGTGTGTGTGTGTGTGTGTGTGTGTGTGTGTGTGTGTGTGAGATTCTTTATTTCTTCCTTCCGCCTCGTCTTTTTCTCTAACAAAATCACCGACGGACCTCTCTCTCTCTCTCTCTCTCTCACCCCATAAAATGCTTGCAAGGTTAAGAGCTGAGGGGCTGCCAGTTAGAGCTCGGCCTGGCTTTTAAACTCTCTCTCTCTCTTTTTTATGAGGGATGGGTTAAATCTCTCTCTTACTCTCTCTCTCTCTCTCTCTCTCTCTCTCTCTCTCTCCTTCTTTTCGCCTCTCTTACTTTAATTTTCGTTTCAATTTTTTTTTTTACATTTTTTACATCGTTTACTGTACATTTCCTCTCTCACTTTCTCACATATTTTCTGTTTCTTTCTGTTCATTATTATCCTCTTCATTTTTTTTCTCCTTCATATACCTTTCTTATCTCCATTACTTCCCTCTCTTTCATCTCTCTCTTCTCTCCAAATCCCCTCCTCTGTATAATTTTCTCTCTATTTATCTTCGTCTTATCACTCCTATGCCACCCCCTCTCTCTATCATGACCTTTAACTTCATTCTCTCTCTCTCTCTCTCTCTCTCTCTCTCTCTCTCTCTCTCTCGTTATCTTATTTTTCTATCTCACTTTTTGAGGCTTCTCTTTCATGGTCCATTAATTCACTCAAATTCTCTCTCTCTCTCTCTCTCTCTCTCTCTCTCTCTCTCTGAGGTACGAAACCGCAAATGAAACGCAAACAGATTACGAGCCGGAGTTAAGCAGGGGGCGGTGGGCGGGGCGGGTTCCGGGTTGTGTTTTGGTTATATTACTTGGTCGTGTGGGTTCTTACGGCGATAGGACGTGGGGGGAGGGGGGGAGAGGGGAGGAAAGTGTGAAAGGAGGAAGTGTGAAAGGAGGAAGTGTGAAAGGGGTGGGGAAGTGTGAAAGGGGAGGGAATGAGAGCGGTGAGAGAAAGAGGGTAAGGGGGGATCAGGGAGAGAAGTGAGGGGAGAATTCTGGGAGGGAGGGAGGGAAGGAATAAAATGGGAGGGATGGAGAGTTATGGCAAGGAAGAGGAGGAGGAGGAGGAGGGGAAGGAGGGGATAGGAAATGGGAAGAGGGAGGAGAAAGAGTGGGAAAGAGTGAAAAGGGAGAGAGAAAGAAAGATGAACATTATGGGAAGGAGGGAGGAGGGGGGTGGTAGGCAGAGGATATGGAATGAGAGGAGGGATAGGGAAAGAGAAAGTATGAAAAATGTGAAAGAGGCGGGAAAGAGAGTGGTGGAGAGGAGAGAAGAAGAGAGGAAGGATGGAATAGAGAACAGGAAGGAGAAAGAGAATGAATATGGAGGAGGGGGAGGGAGTGATGGAGAGGGGAGGAGAGGGGAAGAGAATTCAACCAGAGAGGAAGAGGAAGGAAAGGGAAAGTCGAAGAGTAGAAAGGAAAAAACGGAGGAGGTATGGCTTTATTTATTTATTTATTTATTTGCCATGGAGCAGCGTGAAATAAACTACAAACTGACTAGCCTCCGCCAAGTTAAGGTGGACGAACTATAGATGTTGAAGGATGTGGCAATACAACAGCCTTTTCAACCTAAGGACGCATTTCTTTAATTCAGGCTACCTCCAGAATATAAATTTAAGCTTACAGAGCATCTTTACAAGTGAAGAGGCTAATTGAGGTCATATCTATAAAAAAAAAAAAAATTAAAAAAAAAAAAAAAAAAACCATCCCCTCCACATCGAAAATTTTCACTCAATCTGATTAAAGTTGTCTGGACTTATCAATAAATAAATAAATAAGTAAATAAATAAATATAATGACGTCACGATACCAAAGCAATTTAACCATGATCAAAAGATATTAACGATGATTATCTGATATTAGGATTAAAAATAAAGACTAATTAAGCAAATTCAAGCTGGTGTTTAATCATGAAATAGAGTCATGATTACGCCTCATTTTACCGTGGCATCAACTATGGTTCTCCTGTGATGAATAAAATTGATTAGGATTCCAGGTTATATTTACAAAGTCTGATGGCAAAGCGTGAAAAAATAAACAGAGGGAAAATGAAAACAAATAGAGAAAAAGAAATGGTGAAAAGAAAACAAAATAGAAAGTGAGACTGACAGAAACAGATATGAAGAGATAAACAGAGAAAAAGGAAAACTAGGGAGAAAGTGAGAAAAAAAAGAAAAAAGGGGAAAAAGAGAAAAGGGAGAAAGTGGGTTTGATGGTAACAGATTTAAAGAGAAAAACAGGAAAAAAATAAGGGAGAAAGTTAGGTTAAAGAATAAGATGAAATAAGACAAGAAATTGGAGAAATCACAGATGGCAATATAAGGCCAGGTTAGTGTAAAAAGAGTATATTTATGCTGAAAAGGATACTCAGGCTAGGGAATGGCGACTGGTGATACGACACAGGATACAGTACTTGAACGAAAACCTCGGAGAATGACTAGATATATGAAGGTAAGAAGGTAGTGATTATACCTGAGAAAAGATTAGGGCGAATGACAGCCTATCAGCGGAAGGTAAGTGTACTGGACTATTGGTCTTTCACAATAATCGATCTACAGTATCTATTTAATGTCAGACGCCTCAATCCCGTAAGGGATGGCCACAAACAAATCGCCTCCATGTCGCCCTGTCCATTGCCACTTCACTGCCTTGCCCCCAGCTCAAAACCCCCTCTCTCATATACCTTTCCATCCCTCCATCTCATCCTTGACCTCCCACTCCCTTTCCCCCCCCCCTCCACCTCACTCGCACACACTCTCCTCGTTAGTCTCTTGCTCTCCATCCTCTCCACACGGCCTTTTGTAGATTATTTCTCATAGGTCAACAGCAGTAAAAACAATACTTCGACTCTACATCCTTACTGTAACAATTCTTCGTCACTAGCATGATACTCTAGTGTTAATCTCTTGAAACAACTCAGCATTCAAGATGGAGAGACGTCAATTTTAGGCCAAGTTAGAGTAAAACTTGTATAGTAAATGGGATTGAATGAACGCAGTATTTTTACAGAAGACTAAGGGTCATGAATGGTGAAAGAACATTAATAAAGAAATGATGAATGTAAAATGAAAGACGTTACGGATTGGTGAAAATTAATGAATGACACGATATTCATTTTAAAAGGATGAAACAGAGTGAATAAAATGGCAGGTGGCATTGAATTACGTCCTCTCTCTCTCTCTCTCTCTCTCTCATCCACCCCTTCCTACCCCTCCCTCTCTCAACTCCTCTTTTCCTTCCCTCATATCCCACACACTCTCCCCTAATGTCCTGCCTCCCTCCTCCCACTCCCCTTTTCCCCTCTTCCTCCACATCCCCTCCTCCCCATCCCCCTCCCTCTCTCCCCTTCCCTCTCCCCATCACTCATTCGTCATCTCCCTACCTACCCACAAATAATACATACCCACCTTAATAGCCATTTCAATTTCCAGTTCCCACTCACTCTTCCTTTCACACCAGCCCTCTCTCTCTCTCTCTCTCTCTCTCATTCGCCAGATCATTTTCCAGTCACCTTCCTCACCCCTCACCCCCCTCTCTCTCTCTGCCATTCGCCAGATCATTTTCCAGTCACCTTCCTCTCTCTCTCTCTCTCTCTCTCTCTCTCCCTCTCTCTCTCTCTCTCTCTCTCTCTCCCTCTCTCTCTCCACCCAACATTTTCATTTCCATCCCGGCGTGGACTGTCATATGAAAGCGAATTTTCTATGAGAGCTTTTTTTTTAAACTGAACCCAGCCATTAGTAGACTAGATAGTTTTTTCTGAACCAAGTTATATTTTCTACGCTTCTATTTTTGTGCTCATTTTTTCTTTTTTTTAGTACCCCCTCCCGTGTCAGCTCTTTTCCTCTTTTTCTGTTCTCTTTTTCGGTCTGT
>NC_136998.1:32014996-32042496 GCF_032717465.1 Coenobita brevimanus
AAGAAGGAAAGAGCTGGAGGGAGGTGAAGGAGAGAAGGACGAAGGAGGAGTGAAGGAGGGTCATGAAGGAAGGACCTGGCAATCACAGTAAGTGTCTCCGTTTCCTTGAGAGAGAGAGAGAGAGAGAGAGAGAGAGAGAGAGAGAGAGAGAGAGAGAGAGAGAGAGAGAGAGAGAGAGAGAGAGAGAGAGAGAGAGAGAGAGAGAATTTCTGCATTAAAATGATACAAAGACCACACAGACCTCATGATCCCAAGAATCTGACCTAAGAAGCTTTAACTTTCTCTAAGGCGGTCAGGTATATGTCTAAGGTGGGAGATAAGACGTTCTAACCCCTTAAGAGAACAAAAAAGCATCACACATATTAATAAAATCCGGCATAAAGCAGGGAATCATACCTCCTTTTTTTTTACATTAATATCAACGCACTTTAGAGGGAAATTTAATAATCTGATCTCTTTACCTGGTTGCTAATTGTGTTACGTCAAGAAGATTGCAGTCTAGGCACTTTTTAAGCACTTACAGGTGATTAATAATTGGCTATCACTAATTACTATGAGAGAGAGGGGGGTGAGCACAGAAGGATGGGCAGCGAAATGGCACGGGATAGGACGACATGGAGCCGATTTGTCTGGAGTCACCCGTTACGGGATTAAGGCGTCTGACTACACACGGACAGATTAATTACGAGCTTCAGAACACCTCCATGATTTCAGTTTCATGATTAAATGGCTTTCGTCTTGGAGGATAATAAAACAGAGAGGAAAGTCAAAGATGATGGTGAATATCAATAACTGTCAATATAGGGTTTTATGAAAAAAAGATGATGGAATTAAGGTGCTCCCATTCAATGAAGAGATAACCAATACATTCTGTACAGTTTTTTGGTAGCAAAATGTAAAGAGGTAATGAAGGTAAAGCTTGGAAGAATGAGGATATCTTAGTTGTTCTATATATATGTGCAACAACTTCTTTTGCCTTGGAAGTTAGTGTAAAATCGAAAAATGCAGAACAGGGGATGCAGTCAGTAATCGCAGACAGGTGAATCTAATCGAGGAAAAGGTGAGGCTGGGCAAAGGAGGGTTGGTAACAGGTGAAAATTAAAGAAAAGGCCACGAATTTAATTAAAGACATAAACAGAAGGTGAATCAGATGATGGTTTAGCAAATATCTCTAGGTCGACATAGGGAGAGGGGTAATCAATGAGATATTTATCGTTCCCCTCCTCTCTCTCTCTCTCTCTCACACACACACACACACACACACACACACACACACAAACACACACACGTAAAAACAACCTTCTCCCCACTTAACGCGCAAATTAAGACGCAAACAATAACCCCTCCCCTTCCTGCCCGCCAGACCAAGATGTAAGCAAGCCCTCCGCCCCTCTTGTTTACTTGTTTACCCGCCAGCTGAAGGCAAACAAGTAATATTCTGGGGGTCTGTGTGCGCGACTGACAAATTACTGCTGACATTACAGAGCTCATTAGGCTGTTTCCTCCCTCCTCCTCCTCCTCCTCCTCCTCCTCCTCTCTCTCTCGCCTTCTTCCGTCTCCCATTTCCGCCTTTCTCTCTCCCTCCCTTTATTCTTTCTCTCTCGACCTCCTTCGTTGCCTCGTCTCACATTTCTCTCCTTTCTCTGGTGTTTCCTGTCTCTCTCACTCTCCTCCTTCCCATCTCTTCTTTGATCCCTCCTGTTTTCTGCTTTCCTCCTTCTCCCTCTATCTTTACATCCACCCTTCCTTCCTTCCTTCCTTCCTTCCTTCCTTTCCTTCCTTCCTTCCTTCCCTCCCTCCATGCCTTAATAACTCTCCATTTTATTTTTATTTAATTTCCTTTCCTTTTTTTCATCACCCATTTTCACTTCCTTATTCACTGTTTCCTTCATTTTCCCGTTTTTATTTTTTCTGTCTTTTCTGTTTTTTGTCACTTTATGTTTATTCTCTCTCTCTCTCTCTCTCTCTCTCTCTCTCTCTCTCTCTCTCTCTCTCTCCTACCAAGAGCCGCTTCATCTTCTGCTCCGTAACATATTATCTCTCCTCCTCCTCCTCCATTCCCCATGCTTCTCTCCCGTCTCCCCCCTCCTTACCTCCCTCCCTCCCTCCCGTCTCTCTCTCTCTCTCTCTCTTTCCTCATAAGCTCTAGGACTGGCTTAGTGAGTCTCTCTCTTCCTCCTCTCACCTCCCCTCCCCCCCCAAGCTCTCTCTCCCTCAATTCTTTTCGTTCCGTCTCTCTCCCCTTTCCATTCCGCCCTCCTCTCTTTCCTTCTTTCTTCCTTTCCTCTCTCTCTCTCTCTCTCATTTTTTTTTTCGCTCTCACTAATCCCTGTTTCCCTCATTATTCTTCTGTCTTTCCTTCTATCCTACTCTTTCCTTTCCTTCCCTTCTCAGTTTCTTCTTTCCTCCCCATCTTTCCCTTCTCTGTCTCTCTTTTCTCGCCCTCCCCTGTCCTCGCCTCTCTCCCTACGCCCTCTTTTTTTCTCCTTTTTCTTCCACACCTTCTCCCACCCATTCAGTTTCTTCCTTTCCTCCCTACAATGACTACTTCCCTCTCCATTCTCTCTCTTAATCACCATTCTCTCCTTTCTTTTTTTCTTCTCTCCTTTCCTTTCTCCTTTCCCCCTCTTCTTCTCTCATTTTTCTCCCTTCCGCCTATCTTCCATTTCTCTTTTACTCGCCTGTCCTCTTTACTCTCTCCTCCTTCCTTCCTCCTCCTTCTCCTTTGCTCCTTTTCTTGTTCATTCATCAGCATCCCCTCCTTCCTCTCTCCTTCCTTTCATCTTCACTTCCACCCAGCATCCTTTCCTCTCCTCTCATGCGCTTTCCTTCCCTCCCTCCTTCACATCCTTCGTCGACGCTCTTCATCCCTCCTTCCCACTCCTATTCCTTCCACCATCATCCCTACCCCAGCCATTCCTTTCTCTCACCCTTCTACCCACTTCTCTCCCTTCCTTCATCCGCACCCTACTCCACCCTTACCCCCCCTCTCTCTCTCTCTCTCTCTCTCTCTCTCTCTCTCTCACTCGGCCACAAACTGCTCCCAAGACGAATCGTTGGTGTCTCATTTGGACGTTCGCCCTGTCCCTCTGTCTCTCGCATTTAACCTCTCTCTCTCTCTCTCTCTCTCTCTCTCTCTCTCTCTCTCTCTCGTTATATATATATATATATATATATATATATATATATATATATATATATATATATATATATATATATATATATACATTTCAAATATTTTCCAGGTATTTATTAATCTCATAAAAATTTTAGTCTACTAGTATTAATCTTTTAACCTGCTGAACTGTCTGTCTAGCTCTCTATCTGTCTAACTGTCTATCTGTCTGTTTACCTGTCTGTCTAAATGTCTGTCTGTTTAACTATCTGTCTATGTAACTATTTATATATCCATCAGTTATAAAAACAGCTTTAGAGAGATATACTGTAGGCACAAACAGACAATCCGGTCCCCCCCCCCCCGCACACACACAGATAGATGGACAGATAAAACAGATAAATGAGAAATAGGTTCTTAGAGGTCAATTTGATGTGAAAGGAAAACGTTGACCAATCAGAGTAAGTGGGCGGGAGGAGGAGGAGGAGGAGGAGGACGAGGAGGAGGGAAATGGTAGAGAGGGAAAGGGGGAGAGGAAAGGAGAGAGATGGGAAGGAAAAAAAAAGGGAAAGGAGAGTAGGGGATGGGGAGAGAGGGAAAGGAGAGGAAAAAGGAGAGAGAGAGAGAGAGAGAGAGAGAGAGAGAGAGAGAGAGAGAGAGAGAGAGAGAGAGATTAATGAAACATGATGGACGAGGAGGAAGGAAAAAAAAAAAGAGAGAAGTATATGAAAAACGAAAAATACAAGACCCAAAAATACAGAGATGGAAAAATAAATGAAGTAAAAATATATGGAAAGGGAAAAATTATTTGACACGGGGGAAAATTACGTGGGAAAAAATATGAACACAAAAAAAAAAGAAAGAAAGAATATAAATAAAAAAATGTGAAAAAGAAAAAATATATGAAGAAGAAAATAACGCAGGAGAAAGGAATATACACGATAAGGAAACTGGAGGCAAAACACACGAAGAGGAAAAATATAGGACGAGGCGAGAATATGTGAAGCAACCAATACAAGAGGTAAATAATCTATGAAGAGGAACATGTGTAACGAAGAGAAATACATGGCGTGGAAATATGTGAAGAGGAAGATATATAGAGACAGTACTTGGAATATATATTAAATAAACAAGGGAAAAAACTGAGAAATATACAGAGGGACAATATGTGCGGGGAGACTCTTATGGGAAGAAAAATTAATCGAAAATAGGAGAAATATATGAGGAGAGATTAAAAAAGGGAAGCCAGGAAATCATTTACAGCGCTGGGTGGTGACCATATAACTAACCAATTCGTGTTCCCTACGTGTCAGCAAGTGGGATGGTGAAGGGTTAGTGCTCCTACCCGTAAAAATAACTCTCGGTCAGACGGCCACCCCTAACGGGATTGTGGCGTCTGGCTATAGATAGACAGACAGACAGATAGATCAATAAAGACAACTATTATAAATGTTTAAGGAAAAATGAAAAAAGGGAGAATGTGTGGAATATTGTGACCTGTAAGATGAAAAAAATAAGGTCAAAAAACAAGAAAAAGACAGATGTACGAGAACATAAAAATTTGGAAACAGTAGGGAGACGAAAAAAAAAAATAAATCAATTACATGGAGGGGATAATACGTATATGGAATATATAAGGGCTTACATAAAACCTTTCTGTGTGGTCATTTTTTCTTTTTATTAATAACGTTGAAGTGTGTGTGTGTGTGTGTGTGTGTGTGTGTGTGTGTGTGTGTGTGTGTGTGTGTGTGTGTGTGTGTGTGTGTGTAACCATCTGTTAGCCTGTGGCTGGATTATCGGCTTATAAATGAGTTTCCCTGTCTATATATATTTAAGATATCGAAAAAAGTACGATATACTTGGTAAACTACGTTCATGTATATATATATAATTCAGATAAATCTTCAGATAATCACAGGAATAAACAATTTATAAACAATGCCAAATTAACGCGAACACATCAGTTTCTATTACCTGTCTATCAATAAATCTGTCTCTATTTACCTATATCATCTATCTGTCTATCTATCCAGCCATCTCGAAATACACAGAAATACATAAATAATCCAGTAATACACGCAATACACCCCAATACGAATGATGGATGGAGAAAAAGGGCTAAAGGTAAGGAAATGTAAAGGGACGAGAGGGGTAAGTAATATGAACGAAGCAACAGGGGGGAAGGAGGCGAGGTATGGAGGTAAGGAGAAAAATGCACCAGGCTTGATAGGCATGCACAAGGGGAGCAGATGGAAGAGAGGGGAAAGAGGGAAGGGGTAGGGGAGCATGTGGAGGATAGGAGAGAGAGGGACGGGTAGGGAGGCAGGTGGAAGAGAGGAGAGAGAAGGGAGGGATAGAGTAGGGTGGAAGCGAGGTGGGGAAGAGGAGAGAAACGTGAGGTATGCCGTGTCGAAAAGATCGGGAAAGGGGTAATTTATAGACATACAAGGAGACAGACCGATACAGATAGACAGATTGACAGGTAGACAGATAGACTGACAGGTAGATAGACAGACAGACGTGTAGCTAGACATATGGAGATGGACAGGTAGGCAATGATGGAAAGTAGAAAAAAGATGGAAGAGAGAAGGTGTGTAATGAAATATGGGGGAAGGACGGAAAGACGAAAAAAACATAGGTGAGAGAAGGAAAGAAGAAAGAGAAGAGGCAAAAGGAAAGGGAAAAGAGATGGAAGAAGGAAGGATGAGGGAAAAAGAAGGCATGATGCTGAGACGAGAGAAGGAAAGCAGAAAATGATAAAAACAGAGTAGCAATGAGAGGAAAGAGAAAGGTACGTAAAGGGAAAAGAGAATGGACAGGTAGAATAGATGAGGGAAGGGAAGAAGGAAGGGAAAGGAGGAAGAGGGCGAGAGGGAGTGGAAAGAGAATAAAACAGAAAGAAACGAGGATGAATGACGGGAGAGAGGGAAGAGGAGAGGAGAGGAAAGGGAGTATAAATGAGTAGGAAAGATGGAAGAAGAGGTGGAAACGGCGAGAATAAGGAAGGAGACGCGGTAAGAAGAAGGATGGATAACGAGAGAAGTGTGTGACAGAAAGGAATAGAAGTGATAATGATATAAGAAAAAGGGAGGAAGAAGAGATGAAGTGGAGTGGAAATGAATGGAAGGAGGAAGGGAGAGTGGTGGAAAAGAAGGAAGGTGGGAAGAGGAATAAGAGAGGGAAGGACAAGAGGGATTAAAGATAGAGGGATGAGAAAAATGAAGAGAGTGATGAGGGGAAAATGCAACGAAATGACTGGATGAGATGAGATGAGATGAGATGAGAGAGAGAGAGAGAGAGAGAGAGAGAGAGAGAGAGAGAGAGAGAGAGAGAGAGAGAGAGAGAGAGAGAGAGAGAGAGAGAGAGAGAGAGAGAGAGAGAGAGAGCGCTGAATGAGAAGAGAAGAAAGGGAAAGGAGATGAAGATGACAAACAGAATGATATGGAAAAATGGAAAGGAGAATGAGACGAAGAGATGAAAGACAGAAAGATATACATGAAGAAGGAGATATGAGACAGAAATGAAAATGGGGAAGGGGAAAAAAGTGGAAAAAACGAAAGGGGAAAGATATGGAAAAGTAGAAAGGAGAGAAATATGAAAAAAGAGAAAAGAAGACAGAGGAAAAGGGGAAAATAAGAGAAAGACAGATACAGGGAAACAGATCGATATGACGAGGAGAAAAATATGAGTAAGAAATGAGGGAGATGAAACTGGGCAATGAGAAAGAGATGGAAGGCTGGAAAGGAGAAACACACGAAAAACAGGGAAAAGAGAGATGGAAAAGACGAGAGGTGAAAGAGACAGAAAGAAAGATAGGAGAAAAAAGATGGAAAGGAACGGAAAACACACACGAAGAAAACAAGAAAAGAGACATGGAAAAGAAGAAAGGTGAATATGAAAAGGAGAAAAAAGTTATAGAGTAATGAATGAAAAGATGATAAAGAGGAAACAGAAAGAGAGAAAGAGGAGATAAGAGAGAAAAATATAAAGAACAGCAGAGGAAGGAAAGGAGAAACAGAAGAGGAAAACAATGAAGGGCATAAAGGTAAAATTGATATACAGGACGAATCATGAAAAATGGACGAAAAATGGTAAAAAAAAGAAAAGAAAATAATCAGAACAAACGAAAAAAAGGGTAATGGTAAAAAAAAAAAATAATAATAATCAGAACAAACGAAAAAAAAAAGGGTAAAGAGACAAGAGATTACCGAGGAACGAAAAAAAAAAAAATGAAAAACACACAGAAAAAAGGAATGTAGGGAAAAAGAGAGGAATGAAGCAAAGGAATGGAGGGGAGATAGAATTAGGAAAGACAAGAGGACAACTCAATATAAAATAAAATGTATATAATAATTTTTCAGGAAGATAAGAAACACGAAAAAAATTTATATAAAAAAAATCTGTAAATATATATAAAATGCAAGACAAACTTAAGAGGGTGAAGGAGAGAATGGAAAAGGGAGGAGAGAGAACATGGAGAGAGAAATAAAGGAGAAGGAGGAGGAGGACGAGAAAGACGAGTGCAAAGCGACACTAGGATGAAAAGGGAGACAAAGGGAGGAGGCGAGAGGGGAGACGATACATAAACAGAGAGTGGAGAGATAGACAGGAAGATAGGTAGATAAATGACACTCAGATGCATGTGGAAAAATAAACACTGAGAAGAAAAAATAGACGATCGTTAGATATGAAGAAGAGACAGACAGACAGATAGATAGATAGATAGATAGATAGATAGACAGACAGACAGATATATAGACTGACAGACAAACAGACAGGTAAACAGACATATAGCAGACTATACACAAAGGGAGAGACAGATGTAGAGGTGGACATAAACAGTTGGACAGGTGGAATGAAAGATAAAACTGGATAATTAAACTGACAGACAGACAGACAGATAGACAGGATAAACACTGATTAACCCGATGCTATTGCAGATGGATGGATAGACAGAGACAGGTAGTAAATGACAGACAGACAGACAGACAGGTGAATAGACAGATATAGAAAGATCAACTGAAAAAAACGTTAACATAAGATTGACTGATGCAGATAGGAAGATTTATACTGACGTACGAAAAAGAGATTGAACTGAGAGAGAGAGAGAGAGAGAGAGAGAGAGAGAGAGAGAGAGAGAGAGAGAGAGAGAGAGAGAGAGAGAGAGAGAGAGAGAGAGAGAGAGAGAGAATGGGGAACAGATAACAGGAGTGCAAAAGTTGTCGACTACAACACAACGAGAAAACTTAACAAATTTACATACAGTTGACAAAAAAGTATATAGACTCCCTCTGCTTTTTTTTTTATTTTTTATTTTTTGACATTTTGAAACAGGACGAAAATTTCTGAAATACAATAGTGTTTGTTGTATTTCAGTAGGTGTATAATATTTCAGTTTATAATGTCACTCGGTAAAATGAAAAAAAGAAAAAAATGCACCAACCTATATTTTTAGATGTTCTGAATTATTACTGCACACACACACACACACACACACACACACACACACACACACTCTCTCTCTCTCTCTCTCTCTCTCCGTCCATACGCTCGGTGCACGCAATTTTTTTTTTCTCAGTATTTGCTCATCGTTAACCGCTTTAGTGAGGCAGCCCCCAAAAGTGAGAGAGAGAGAGAGAGAGAGAGAGAGAGAGAGAGAGAGAGAGAGAGAGAGAGAGAGAGAGAGAAATTACCCATCCATGTTACCCCCTTCACTACAATGACTTGCTTCTATGTCTTTCTACCTCTAAACAACTTTATTTATTTTCAAAAGGACATCTAAAGTTGAATGAGTTAATGAAGACTACATCCAACCTCTCCACAGCTGAATAAAATCGTCTTCAGACTGCAGAATATACGACTAAAATCCACGTAATCGGTCCGAAAGAATTAACCCCCCTCCATTCAGACGATGTAGCTTTTTTTTTCCTTTATTCTTGCTACGCACAGACGATTTTCCTCATCTTAAGAATTTCCAAAAGGGTTTTAGATCTACATTTCACCCACTTCACTGCTACAGTCCTTTTACCTTAAGCTGGCCCAGATTTTCTTTTGTCCATTTGCAGTTCATTTTCATCAAGTTCAATAGCGGAATGGGACAATGCTGTGATTATACATCCTTTTCACATTACTTCTTCGCGACTAGCATCATACTCTAGAGGAAATCCTCCGTTACAGCTCAGCATTCAAGACGGAGAGATGACAAGATTGGGCCAAGTTAGAGCGAAAAGGGTACAGGTGACTGCTAAGCTGTATAAAATCGTCTGGTGGCAACTACAGTTATATAAGAAAACGTTACCATGCAGCAGATGTTAAGTACAACTCGTAGGATTATAGATGGAGAAGGGTAGCTTTCTGCACAAGGGAACTGATGAAAAATAGAGAGTATGATTGTCCAAATTAACTGATCACTATAATATCACGTCTACATAGATCAGATTCAAGACAGACAATAATGGTATAAGAACCGAATCTGAGAAAAACGGGAGAAACAGACAGACACATATCTAGGTAAAGTGATGAATTCCCTAACACCTTCACTCAGACGACTTATTTTTTAGTTTTTATTCTTACTAACTCCCAACGAGTTTATTCAGCTTTGGAGAGATCATTGGTCGGGACAGGGTTTAAAAAAAATCCTTATTCACCCCTCGACATTTTGATTTCTCTCCCTGAGCTGAATAAAATAAATAAACAAACAGAAAATACGTCAATGGGTTAGATAGGTAATACGTCATGGAGTCAATAAAAATACGTAACTGGCTAGATAGATAATACGTCATTGGGTTAGATATTACGTCATTGGGTTACAGATATTACGTTACTGTGATAGATAGATATTACGTCACTGGGATAGACAGATATTACGTCATTGGGTTAAACAGATAATACGTCACTGGGATAGACGGATATTACGTCACTGGCTTAGATAGATATTACGTCATTGGATTAAACAGCTATTACGTCAGTGGGTTTAAATGTGGAATGGCACAGACTAACAAGCAACAGGTCAGAGGGGAGAGAGTTGAAAGGGGTCTTTGTTGTGACAGCCTAATGAATATATATGAAAAAAAAAATAAACAGGCCATATAATCACACACACACACACACACACACACACACACACACACACACACACACACACACACACACACACACACACACACACTGCATAAGCATGTAGACGTAGTGCATACATGGAAAGTGTGGCGAAAATTTTTAAAAGTTTTATGAGAAAAATATGTATGACTTCAGAAACTTAAAAACAGACCTCTCACCTTCCCTCCAGGCTCTCTCCTCCTCCCTCCCTCCCTCCCTCCCTCTTTCCCTCTTCCCCTCTCTTCCCTGCCAGTCTGACCTTTCTTTCTCTGCTCCCTCCCCCTCTCATGCGTCCTCATCCTCCCTCTCTCCGTCCTTCGCTTTCTTTCACTCTTACCTCTCACCTTCTCTTTATCTTCCCATCCATCTCTCCCTTTTTCTCAACACCTTAAATACATTACTTCCCCTCCCTCTCTCTGTCATACGCACCTTCCACACACACCACACACACACACACACACACACACACACACACACACACACACACACACACACACACACACACTTGCCTCACATATCTACCCTACACACCTGCCTCACATACCTACCCTACACACCTGCCTATCTACCGTACACACCTGCCTGACATATCTACCCTACACAGCTGCCTGATATATCTACCCTACACACCTGCCTGACATATCTACCCTACACACCTGCCTCACATATCTACCGTACACACTTGCCTCACATACCTACCCTACACACCTGCCTCACATATATAACGTACACACTTGCCTTAAACACACATACCTACCCTACACACCTGCCTCACATACCTACCCTACACACTTGCCTTACACACACAAACACCTGCCCCACACACCTACCCACACACATACCTGGCCCACACACCTGAGCCTTATAATCAGAAGGGACATAACTCAAGCTTACAGCCCTGTCCCTGCTCATCACACACGCTAAAAAATAAAGAACGTCGAGTATAACGAGACAGGGGATTAACATTTATTCCCTCTTCCTCGTTTATCAGCTTGTGCGTCTGTTCTCTCTACACCTTACATTCATTTTTTCTTTCATATTTTTTTCATTAGGAGTAGAGGTAGATGAAACAGGTATAATTATGAGGAACATTTTGAGGTGGTCTGGGTATGTCTAATGAGTGAGGGGGAAAAATTGCAAAAGGGCCGAGTTTTTCATAAAATAGAAAAGAAAGAGACATGGTTTTAAGCCTAGGAAAATCGTGCATTACAGAGAGAGAGAGAGAGAGAGAGAGAGAGAGAGAGAGAGAGAGAGAGAGAGAGAGAGAGAGAGAGAATCAGTCTCTATTAAATAAACACTTTGAAAAACTGCTTTCTCGAATGATTGGAAACTGTAAGCTGAAGGAAAGCGAGATGGAAGAGACTGTTCCAGAGTTGATCAGCTCTGTAGACGATGGATTGAGAATATCGGTTTACGGCGGACTGAGAATACTGGTTTAAGGAGAACTGAGAATATCAGTTTAAGAAGAACTGAGAATATCGGTTTGCGAAGGACTGAAAATATCGGTTTAACTTCCTTATTTCTAACTATAATCGGTTTGTTTTCATCTGACGGGACGGGACCAATCTCAGAGCTCGATTATTAAGTCGTGGCTTCATACTATTTGATGAATCTTGGCTCTGAGGTAAGAACGGATCTCCTTGGTTTCTAGTCAAAATTAACCTCCAGTGCGGTCTAACTGTGTAATCAACTGAGCTGCAACTACTACTACTACTACTACTGCTACTACTACTATTACTACTACCAATAATAATAATAATAACAATAATAATAACAATTTTCTTTCCTTTTTTTTCTATCACTTTGCCTGACCTACTTATCCCATGTGCTTTTATGCCGTTTTGATTTGTTTGATGTTTGCGAATGTTTGATGTGTGTTTGTGTGTTTGTCTGGCGGCGAGGTACACACGAGAGAGCAACAGCAAACAAAGAAACAACTTGTCTTTGAGGCCTGGCAATGTGCAGTCAACGAAGAGGAGGAGGAGGAGGAGGAGGAGGAGGAGGAAGAGGAGGAGGAGGACTAAAAAAAATATAAGATGCACAAAAAGGAGGCAAGAGAAATAAAGGAAAAACAAAGATAGAGGTGATCGGTGTGTGTGTGTGTGTGTGTGTGTGTGTGTGTGTGTGTGTGTGTGTGTGTGTGTGTGTGTGTGTGTGTGTGTGAGAGAGAGAGAGAGAGAGAGAGAGAGAGAGAGAAAAGAAAGGAGCATATGAACAAGAGAAAAGGAATAAGGAAGGGGAGAGGAGAAGCAGGACAGAAGACGCAACTGAATGAGAATGAAAGAACAAGGAAATGAAAAGGAAGGAAGAAGGAAGAATGACACAGGTAAGAGGAGAAGGAGTAAGGCTAAGACGGAGATGCAGTTCTGTCTACGATCGACCTCTTATTTCTTCTCTGATTCTGCCTTTAGATAATTCCGAAAATATGGATGAACAAGATGGAAGAGAAAAAGATGGAACGGGTGAAAGAGACTAGAGATAAAGGAAAAAAAATGAGGGTGAAAGATATTAGGGAAAGGAAAAGAAAAAATGAGAGAAGAGGATTAAAATGGAGCAAGATGAATGAGAAGATGGAGTCGAAGAAAGAGGAAGAAGAATGAAACGGGAAATGGAAGAAGGAGGAAGCAAAGGAGAAAAAGCAAAGGAAAGGAGAGGAAAAAGAGGAGAGAAAAGGAGAAAAGGGCAAGGAAAGAAAAAAAAAAAAGAGAAGGACCTGGCAGATAAAGGGAAGGAAAGGAAAAAGAGGTGATGAAAGGAGAAGCAAAAAGCAACAGGAAAAAAGATAAAGGAGATGGTAAGGAGAAAGGATAAGGAGGAGAAGGATACATGCTAAGACATAGGTGTGGTTCTGTTTAAGGCCGACCGCTTGTCCACCTTACTCTTGTTTAATTCCTCTCACTCAGCCTTTCCACCACGTCAGGTCGCCTCCGCCATTTTGCAGCTATCTGTTTTCTCGCCATCCTACTCTGATATGGAGGGTCTGAATGCCTAACAGATGGCTTGGTCTACTCAGAGTTCTAGCCTAATCAAACCTACAATTTTAAATCCAGCATAATCTAGTCTACCGAGTGCTGCATCCTAGTCAACCTATTATTATCAATCCAGCATAACTAACCTGATGGACTCTAAGTAGCTTAAACGTAACTATATCCTTTTTACTCTAGTCTGGCCTAATGCCGTCTGTTTATCTTGAATACTGAGTTGCAACAACAGATGAACACCAGAATATGATACAGTAACAAACAAGTGCTATGGGAGGGATGCAGAGCCGTAGCACTATCTATTTCAGCCAAAAGTGATACATGAAATAAGCTGCAAAAGGACGAAAATCTAGGCCAAGTTAAGGTGAAATCTGGGCCAAGTTAAGGTGAAAGGACTAGCTATAATCAAACGCGTCCTTAACTCAACACATCCCCCAGTGTTTGCGCAAATAAAATCGTCTGGCGTTAGCAGAAGGCAGAAAAAATCGTCTGGGTAAAAATCGCCAGAGCTGAAATCATCTGAGGTTAATGGAGATGGTTTCCTACCCTTATAATCTTTAATAAACGCATTCAGAGTTAGAAATGCCCAAAGTTTTACACAGACGCAGGGGAATATAAGAGAAGTTTTGTCCTCGACCGTAGCCTACTTCTAGCTCCCTTTCTCCTTTGATTTATGTCCTTCGACGAAAATTAATCCCAGATCCGAGTCTCATCATCCTAAGTGACGGGAAATGAGACAGGATAATTACAGTACCTTTGTTCATTTTTACTATAATGACCATCTCTCCATCTTGAATGCTGGGCTGTAAGAAAGGATTAACAAGGAAATGGATGCCGGAGAGGGACGCCTTCTCGTGGTGGCACCGATATAACAGGTTGGTGCCGCTGCCTGGTTATAAATACGTTCCTCAGTTCCTTCCCTATCCCCCGAAACGAGGATGATGGACCGCAGGCGGAGAGTAACATCACCTTGAACTCCACGGGGTTCACAGTAAGATGGTCCTGGGGTTGCAACTACTACTACTACTACTAATTACTACCTCTACTACTACTACAACTACTACTGCTACTACTACGACCGCTTGAATGAGGTGCTAGTTACGAAGAAGTGCTATGGAAAGGATGTAGAAATATAAAACCTACTCTCTTATACTGGCACTGAGCTTCAAACTGCTACTGAACTACGGAAAATCCGCTGTAAAATCTTCGCCAGGTTACGGTGAACGACGCATAGAAATCACTTAGCTTGCTCTACTGTTGTAAGTCTTTATGAACAAAAATAACGTTACATAACATTATAGAGGATACCTTAGCCTTCTGTCTGTCTGTCTGTTTGTCTCTGTCTGTCTGTCTGTCTGTCTGTCTCTCTCTCTCTCTCTCTCTCTCACACACACACACACACACACACACACACACACACACACACACACACACACACACACCTCCACAAACAACAAACCTCCCATCACACACACACACTCACAGAACCATTCTCTCTCTCACTCTGCCTCCCCCCCTCTCTCTCCCTTCTCTCTCTCTCACACACTCCATTTAACTCCGGCTTAATAAATACTCCGTCCATTACACTGCGTGAAAAATGGACGGGCAGGGTTAAGTACATAACGTGAGTGAGAGACTGAGGGGAAGAGGGAAGGGATCAGAGAGATACAATGTTGTGGATGATGCTAATGTGTGAGATTGTTACCCATCAGTAGAGACAGAGATGTGGACTGATAGGCAGAGAGATAGAGAGGTAGACAGAAAGACAGATAGATAGATGGATAGATGGATAGATAGATGGACAGATGGATAGATGGATAGATAGATGGACAGATGGAGAGATAGATGGATAGATAGATGAACAGATAGGACAGATCCGATCACACAGATACAAAGCTGTGTGTGAGGATATGTGGGGGATTTTTGCTCATTACCGGTGATAGATAGATGGACAGATAGACAGATACATAGACGGACAGACAGATAGAAAGATGGATATACAGTGAAGAGTTAGACAAATGCTGAGCGAATAATTGAATACATACATACAAAGTGACTGATGGTCAGGGGGAAGACTGTTACCTACTGAGAGAGAGAGAGAGAGAGAGAGAGAGAGAGAGAGAGAGAGAGAGAGAGAGAGAGAGAGAGAGAGAGAGAGAGAGAGAGAGAGAGTAATCGGGTGGGGGGTGTCTCCAGTTTCACCACTAAATTATCACCTAGTGCAAGTTAGCAGCTAAATGAGGAGGGGAGAGGGGAAGACGACAGTGGTGGGGAGGGGGAGAATGATGAGATGGAGGGAAGTAGAGAGGGGGGGCTGGAGGGGGAGGTAGAGGGTTAAGGTAGTAGAGGAGAGGAGAGAGGTGGTGGAATAACGGAGGAAGGGAGAATGGAGAGGTCACTAAATAGGAACGAAGAGAAATCTAGGAGGAGGAGAAGGTGGAGGGGTAGGAAGATACGCAAGGATCGAGAACCGAGGTGGTAAGGGCGGAAGTCTTGCCCTGTCTCCTTCCCTTCCTTCTTTTTCCTCCCTCCCATTTTTCTTCTTCATCCTCTCTCCCCTCCTTCCCCCTTCTCCTTTTCCTCTCCGTTCTCTGTAACTGCTTTCTTCAACTTCCTTCCTCCTTCAATTTTTTCCTCTACCTTCACCTCTCTCCCTCTCCAGACTCCTCCCTTGCCTCCTCCTGCACTTCCTTTTTCCATCTTTATCTGCCTCTCTCGAACTCCTTTACTTCCTCCCCCTCACCTCTACCACCTCCTACCCTTTTCTATCTTCCATCCCCTCCTCCTCCCGTCCCACTCCCCTCTCCCCTTTCCTTCTTCCTTGCCCTCTTCCTTCGTCCTTCTCCCCTCACGTACCTCCCCTCTCTCTACTTTGAGGTGTGGTGGTGGAGTGGAGTGGATAGATTAGTGGGCGACGGGATGAAAGAACTACAGATCGATGTTGGGCTGGGGTAGGAACACGTTGCTTAATTGAATTTCGTTAAAAAGAGTCTAAACTGATATTCCTTAAGATCCATCGACATGTCATAAAAACATCCCAGCTAATACCACTACACCAGTCCTCCATACGAAGCCCCTATCATGTATTCAGTCTGCTAATACCACCACACCAGCCCTGAATGAGAGGCCCCTATCATGTACCCAGTTAGGACGGTTGGTATATGCACCAAAAAGGTAACATGTGTAGGTATGTGATGCGTAGGACGACTGCTGGGCCTCAAGGGACGACTATAACCAATACTTAGAGTCGGAAATATAGAAATGAAGCTAGTTCCTCCTTCTCCTGACTCTTCCCCCTCTTCCTCTTCTTCCCCACCCCCTTTCCTTCCCTTCCCCCTGCTCTCTCCCCCTGTCTCCCATTTCCTTCCCCCCCTCCCTCCCCCCGACCACTGGGTTATCCGTTTCCAATACTTCTGTTCATCGTTAAAGATAATTTTCTTAAAGTCTCCCCTGCCCATCCCCTCTTTTTCTGCTCCACTTCTCCTTCCCCTCATTCCTGACCCCTTCTTCCTATTCCTCTCTTCCTTTTTCTTTAACCTGTATTCCTATTCCTGTTCTCCTCTTTTTTTGCCTTTTATTCCTAATCCCCTTTTCCTCTTTATTACTCTTTATTCCTATTGCATTTCTGTTCATATGGATTTTTTTCCACCCTGCAAGGTAGTTTTATTTTTGTTATTTTTTTCTGTACGGCTCATGGTTGAAGAGTTGTGGACGTGAAGGAGTTTTTTTTTTTTTTTTTTTAATAGTTTTATCAATTTCATCTACTTTTGTGATTTATTAAGGCCTGACCACCTTCCACAGACCCTGAGACATTTATCTCTGTGGAATTTCTCTCTTTGTCACAGTAAAAATCATCACCACCGTCACCACAGTATCACCATCACCACTACCACCACCACTACCACCACCACGTACAACAACAACAACTGCGACCAAGAACAAACCATACTTATAAGCACAATCAACAAAGCTTACCATAAACAACAACAACAAACAAATCACTAACGAGGGGCACTCAGTGGAGCGCATCTCTCCGACAAGGGCAACGTAACTTCCAAACCACTCATCATATTGGGTTAGGTTTTCTCATCACTGATTAGGGTTTCACAAAAATATGTTTTTCGGATCCAGAATCTGTAATACATTTCCGATCGGTCCCAAAAGTCATTCGATTGTTCCCTGGGACATGGGCTATCTACCCACCAAAATTGGTCCAAATCTCTCTTCTAGTTTTTGAGTAATCTTGCTAACAGACAAACAAACAAACATACACACAAACAGGGGTGAAAACATACTCTCCTTGTTGGAGAGAACAATTACATCGCAAAATGCCAAAGGTAATCCAACATTAATCATCCTATGTCACCTTGTCCACATTAATTAGAGAGAGAGAGAGAGAGAGAGAGAGAGAGAGAGAGAGAGAGAGAGAGAGAGAGAGAGAGAGAGAGAGAGAGAGAGATTGCGTGGTGTTTTAAAAGGTGCTGCGTTTTCTTTATCTTTATTTTTTTTAAGGGGGGACTCCAAAGAGTAGTTGCAGACACTCGGTAAACATGCACGCCTTCCTGATTGGTCTTCCCTTGTGACAGGATGATGAGGGCCGCTGTCACTGATACAGGCAAATGGAAGCTGCTTTAGTACTGGCCCGTGTGTGTGTGTGTGTGTGTGTGTGTGTGTGTGTGTGTGTGTGTGTGTGTGTGTGTATTCTCATGAGGCTACGATCTTTTCCTCGTCAGTTCATTTCTACATACTGCAGGTAAATACAGGGTCGTCCATATATAACTCAGAGGGTGACCACAAACAAATCGTCTCCACATCGCCCTGTCCTCTGCTATTTGGCTGCCCTCCCGCCTCGTCACTTCCCCCTCCCCTTCTTATATATATCTCCACTCAATCCATCTCATCATTGGTCTTCTTCTCCACCTCTTCTCTCCCTCCACCTCACTGACATACACTCTTCTAGTCAATCTCACATTATCCATCCTCTATACATGCTAAACCATCTCAAAGTATTCCTCTTAATATTTTTCCATCCAAGCTAATAAAACGGCAGCCAAAGTCTCAACACTGAAGCTATAAAAAAAAAAGCTAAATTTTCAACCAGCAGCTAAAACACGGTGACCAAGCATGTCTTCCAACCAAGTAATATGACAGCTAAAAAGACAGCCATAGTAATATCCGCGTGAATCAAAACAGCTAAATCCTCTATCAAATCTGCGGCTAAAAGCGATTGATAGAGGGAGAAAGTTAACATCCATATTCCAGCTAAAGATGGAAAGCTAAATATCACCCAGCAACATGAAACAACAGCAAAAAAAAAAAAAAAAAAATCAGGGCATAGTAAAGAATTAAGGAGGGAACGACAGCTAAACATACGAAGCTAACAGCCATTACACAGCTACAATATGACAGCTACAGAAAGAAGTAAATCCAACACTGTGCAAAGGAGAGAAAGCTACAGATAAAATGATCCTAATCCTACAGTCAGCTAAGAAGTGAAAGCTAACGATACCTGACTTACAGATAACAAAAGATACTCTCTCTATCAGTAAGCTAAAAAAATGACAAGACGAAAAGCTAACAGGCCACCACACAGCTATAAAACCCTAGCTATATCATCCATCACCCAGCTAAGAGACGACAGCTAAACATGGAAAGCTAACAGTCTGTCCATAACTACGAGGAGGAAAGTAAAGTTCTGAGGAAAAACAAGAAAGAAAAAAAACTTGGGAGAAGGAAAGTAAGTCTCAAGAGTTTTCCGTTCCTTGAGGGTGCACTAGTCAATCTCTCTCTCTCTCTCTCTCTCTCTCTCTCTACCTACCTACCTACCTACCTACCTACCTATCTCTATTGAACTACATATCTATCTCACAATAATTAAGCACCTTATATTTTTTAAGTTCATTTTCTTACTAATATTTCTCTCTCTCTCTCTCTCTCTCTCTCTCTCTCTCAGCGTGGGCGTACAGGGTGTAATGAGAGATGAATGGACTGATTATAACTGGAGTAATTAGCATGTTTCGAGAGAGAGAGAGAGAGAGAGAGAGAGAGAGAGAGAGAGAGAGAGAGAGAGAGAAGGGGGGGGGAAGTCCGTGGAAGACATAAGAAATGAATGCAGGCGAGTAGGAGCAGGAAGGAAGAAGAGAGATAAAAGGGAGAATGGGAGGGAAGCATGGAATGGAGGGAAGGAGGGAAAGGGAAAGGAAGGGAGAGATTGGGAGCAGAAGAGGGAGAGGAAATGAGAGGAGGAGAGACAGAAAAGAGGGGACTGGAAGAGGGAGGGAGAGATAAAGAGAGGTAGAAGGGTGGGGAGGGAAACAGGGAAGCCCTAGAGAGAGATGGGGAGATGGTGGGAGAGGGAGAGTAGGAGCAGGAGGGAGGGATAGGGAGGGAAACATGGAAATAGTAAGAATAACAATGAGTTACAGGGTGTGTGAGAGTGAGGGAGGGAAAGGAGGCGGACGCATAAATGTGGAGAGAGAGAGAGAGAGAGAGAGAGAGAGAGAGAGAGAGAGAGAGAGAAATCTTGCTAGTTATGCGCCCTAACGAAGTAGTCAAGAACAACCAGGAGTACAGGAAAAAAAGAGAAGCTAGAAGAATTACCTTGCATATTTAACTCTGATGGTAGGAGTGTTGGGGGCGAATGTAAGAGAGAGAGAGAGAGAGAGAGAGAGAGAGAGAGAGAGAGGTTGGGTGGGTGTGGAGGGTGGAATCTGCCTTCTTGCTTGCTTGTTCTCCCTCAGTCAAAAGTGGGTGTCAGGGAAAGGACTGAGGAAGCCAGACGACCCGAACACAAAAACGCACAGGCACCCGGAACACGAAAACGCACACGCCGGGCTATGTACGTATTCTCTTTGACGCGGGATGGGGGTATTTAGGTGGGGATTGAGGGTATTGAGCTAAATACATCCTTCCAACATCGCCACACTTAGCATAAATAACGTAAAAAAGGATATGAACCAGCCAAATTCAAAAATAAATCGCTAAGGAAAAAGTGTTAGGAAACCTCCATACCCGACGAGAAAATTGGCCCAAGACTCTCTCAGCTTAGAAATATGGGCCAGGAGAGGAAAGTGAAAAACAAGGGAGTTGAGAGAGTAGTCAAACTTTCGCCCTTGACTGTACATTAAAAAAAAAAAAAAATGATTGTACAGTGACACATTTTCTACAGTAAGGCACATTTTCTTTGTGTGTGTGTGTGTGTTTTTTTTAATGCAAGAAAGAAGGAACCAAAGGCCAGACAACCCATTCAACCTCTCTGTCCGTTCCTCCCTCGTTTGTCTACTACCCATCTCGCCCTTTCACCTCCATAAGCTATAATCAAAATAAAACACAAGGCGTCATCGTGCGAAAGGGGTTAAGGGGAATTTTCCATCTACAGTACGTATACCTTTCCCCATGATATTCCCCCCACCTCCCAGTGTCTCTTTTCCCTCCCTCGTTTGCCTAGCCCCTTCCCCCCTCCCCCTCCACTCCCATAATCACCTCATTCCACCCTTTCCAGCCTCTTATCAGCCCCATAAACCCCTCCTAAGGACACCCATAACCTTTGCCTAACCCCTTGGTGTTCCCTTTCTTACATACTGCCCTTCTTACTGCATCATCCCTCACCTCTCCCACTCTACTTCCCCCATCTCTCTCTCTCCCTCCCTCTCTCTCTCTCTACTATCCTCATCCACCCATTTTTCTAGCCAAGCCCTCCATATTTAACCATTCATATTCACAACGCACTCTGATCTACTCTCCCTCTCCCCATCTACAGCCCAGATCTTCTCCCTCATTTTCTATCACCGCCAAAATCTTCCAGCCTCTCAATACCTCCCTTTGCCCTCCTAAGCCACCCCTTTTCAGTTCCCGTCCCCTTCATCAACTCCAGACTTATCGATGCCTCTCCTTTCATCAACAACCTGAGTCTTTTATTTTAACTTCAGGTCTATCAGTGAACCATGTGAGGGAAAATGACGTACGCTTCATGGCCTTAAAAATAAAATGGCGATTAACATTACTGGCTCCCGTGACTCAATTTCGGCTGAATAAAATCGTCTGGCGTTAGCTGGAATGAAATACTAGAGCTGTCCCGAGCTTGAGAGGGCTAATGGTACCCTATTCAACACTCAGGCTCATAGGACTCACACTCAGCTGAATTAAAATCGTCTCTCAATGGGTGCCTTCCGACCACAAGAAAGCTAAAAAAAATATTGTAAAAGAAATGATGAAGCATTGTCTTGACCAACTTCCTGAGATGGTACCCAGGTTATGTGCTTTTCCTTACTCTCTTTAGGGCAGTTTCTCAAGGTGCAATTTAACAGCTGCTCATTTAGGGCTGACGTGCTTGGCGTCCGGGAGATAACAACATTTCACGAGTCCATCTTGCCATACCGATGCAAATCACGGCAATAAATAAAACCGCAAATTAACTCTACCGTCACTTCTCTGCTTTTCATCCCCTTGTCAGCACTTTAATCCTCTCTCATCATCACTTATTTCTTCACCTCTTCTCTTTATATCTCTTTCTTCCGCCTTCCTCCACTGCTTCTCGAGGTTTCATCCCTTCTTTCCTGATCTCTTCACCTTCTTTCCTCAAAACCTTTTCCCTTTCTTCTTATCTCTTCCATCAATACTTGGATTTATATTCCTGTTTCCCCTCCTCCTTTTACCTCTTCCACAGCCCAGCTCTTCCATAATCACTCGGATTTTGATCTTGTTTTCCTTCATTTTTTCCCTCTTCCAAACTGCTGCCCCCTTCACCACTACTAAAATTTTTCCCTTCCTTTGCTTTCTTCCACATCCTTTCTTTCACTATCTCTCTCTCTCTCTCTCTCTCTCTCTCTCATATCATTAATCAGATTTTCACCCCAGTTTTTCCCCTTTAACATCTTCCCTCCCTCTTCTCCATCCCCTCTCACCAGACCATCCTCCCCCCCGGAGAGAGAGAGAGGGAGAGAGACAGAGAGAGAGAATTTTTACACACACACACACACACACACACACACACACACACACACGGGAAGGAAGGCTGACCATTAAAAGCGGTATTTTTTGAAGATGTGGAAAAGAGTTACGTGTGTGTCGCTTCATCAAGGCTTCTCAAATATTGGCTCGGGGGCCTCGGGGTGAAGAGGAGGGGGGGAGAGGGAAGAGGGAGGGGAAGGAGAGGAAAGAGGAGTGGGAGGGGGAGGAGAAGAGGTGGAAGAAGGAGAGGGGAGGGATAGGAAAGGAAGCGAAGGGGTTTGGAAAGGGATGAGAAAAGGGAGAAAAATGAGAAGTGATAAGAGGAGAGGAGAGGTTGGAGAGTGAAGAGCGAAGAGGGAGAGTGGGCGAGAAAAAATAAAAACAGTAAAAGAAAGGAAAGGAAAGGAGAGGAGGGGAGAGGAGAGGAGAGGAGAGGAGAGGAGGGGAGAGGAGAGCTGAAGTGAGGTGAGGGGAGAGGAGAGAGAGTGTAAATCTAAAGATGAGGAGAGAGTGGATCGAGAAGGAAATGAGGATGATGAAGGTAGGTTGGGAAGGGTAAAAGAGGGGATACGGAAAGGTGGGAACAGGGAGAGTGGGGGACAGAATAGGATGGGGATGGAGGGGATGTGGGGAGGAGAAAGGTGGGGTAGGCGGCATGAGGAGGGGAAGAGAAAAAATAAGAAGAGGATTAAGAAGAAGAGGACGGGAGAAAGTGTGGAAAAAGGGAGCAAGAAATGGGAAGGATCGAGGGGTGGAAGAGAAGGGTAAGAGGTAGAAAAACAAAGACCAAAGGAGACTAAGAGGGATTTGGAGATATGAATGGGGGAAGCAGAAAGAAGGGGTGGGAGAGAGAAGGGGAAGGAGGAACGGTAAAGGCAGTCGAGGGGGGAGAGGGAAGGGGATAAACGTAGAAGGGGAGAGAAGGTGGGGAGAGAGGAGGAAGGTTGTGGTGGAAGGAGGGTGAAAAAGGATAGTGCTGGGGAGAATACGAGAAGAGGGAAAAAGGAGGGGAGGAGTGAAACGAGGGGTGATGGGAAGGAACTAAGACTGCGATGGAAGGAGAGGAAATGGAAGAAAAAGAGGGGAAGGCGAAGGGGGCAAGAGAGAAAGGAAAGGCGGTGGAGGAGAGAGAAAGGAGTGAGGAGGAGGAGGAGGAGAGGACGAGGGAGGAGGAGGAGGAGGGGAGGGAAGAAAAATTAAGAACGCAGTGAGAGATGGAAGGAAGGAGAAGCGGATAGTAAGGGGAAAGGAGAGAAAAGTTCAGGAAGAGGAAGAGGAACAGAGGTGAGGCGGAAGGTGAAAAAAAAAAAAAGGGTGATGAAGGGAGGATGGCAGGAGGGGGAAGAGGGAACTGAGGAAGCATGGGGAGAGGAGGTGGGAGGAGAAGAGAAAAAAACAGGGGAGGTAAGAAGGTGGGAGAAGAGGAAAGAAGAGTGGAAAGGTGAAAAAAGAGGAAGTACAGAGGGAAATAAAGAAGGGATAGAAGATTGTTGAGGAAGGGGGAAAGGGAAACATAAGCAAGCAAAAGCAAGGGAGGTAAGGAGGACAGAAGAAAAAGGAAAAGAGAAAGAAAGAAGAAAGAATAGCATGGAAGAGGAGATGTGGGAAACAGAGGGTGAAAGGGAGGAGGGTGGGAAGGGAGAGGAAGGACTCAGCTGCTTGGGGGGGGGGGGAGAAGGAGGAGGGTGAAGAAAGGGAAAGAGGGAGAGAGGAGTAGGGAGGAAAAGAAAGGTGAGTGAGAATGAGCAAAGAGGAAGAGGGGGAGAATAAGGAATACTAGAGAACTCGAGAAGGAAAGAGGAAGAATTGAATTAAATGTGGAGGAATTAGAGAGAGATTCTGAGAGGGAGATGCAAGAGAATTATACAAAAAAAATAGGAAAAGTAAATGGAAAAAGAGAGAGAGAGAGAGAGAGAGAGAGAGAGAGAGAGAGAGAGAGAGAGAGAGAGAGAGAGAGAGAGAGAGAGAGAGAGAGAGAGAGAGAGAGAGAGCGATAAAGGGAGGGGGAAGGAAAGGGACGGATAAAGGGAGAAAAGAACACGGAAAGATAAAAGAAGGAAGAAGAGAAAGGGAGGATAAAGGAAAGGGGGAACAGACAGGAAGGAAAAGAAAGTGAAAGGATAAATGGAAAGGGGAAGAGAAGAAGGAAAGAGAAAGGGAGAGAGAAAGAAATAAAGGGAGGCATAAAAATAGGATGAAGGAAGGAGGGGAAAGGGAGGACAGAGAGAGGAGGAAGCGAAGGGAAAATAAATGGATGAGGACGAGAAAGGGAGGATAAAGGGAGGGTAAAGGGAGGGTAAAGGGAGAATTAAAGGGGCAACACCTTCATCAAGCAAGTCCTTCCTTGGCCAAGCACTCCTTCTCTCACTCATGCTTTTAAGGGGTGCTCTCTCTCTCTCTCTCTCTTCATTCTCTTTTTGTTGCTCTTTTTTGCTTCATCTGTTCACATATATCTCCTCACTATCTTTGCTTCATATTTTTACTTCCATGCTACATCTTTTCCTCTTTTCATTATTGTTCGTTTCCTCCTTTCCTTTCTTCACATAAAACTTCCATCTCTCCAGTCTTCATTTTTCATCCTCATTTTTTTTCTCCTTTTCGTAATTACGTCATTTACTTTTCATTAACCTCTTTCTGCCCTTCCTTCCTTCCTTCCTTCCTTCAGTCTCCCATTTTTTTTCTCTTCTTTCAACCTTCATTTTCTATACCGTATCTTTCTTCAATCAATAATTCCTTCACTCACTCTCCACTTCCATCCTTCATTCCTTCCTTCATCCGCAGACTCCTTCTCTCATTTCTCTCCTTCCTTCGTCACCCACTTCCTCGTTTAATTTTTCCCTTACTTTCTTCTACTCTTTTGCTATCTTAATTAACTTCCCCTCCTCCTCCTCCTTAATTTTTTTTTTTTTGCTTCCCATATTTTCCTTGGCCTTCTACGTTTCCTTATTCCCCCTCTCTCCGTCTTGGTTATTCACTCTTCATATTTCCTACTTTTTCTCTTTTCCCCATCTTGCCATACGTCAGTGCTTTTTCCTTCGTTCATTTACTTCTCTCCTTCACTTTGTATTCTTCCCTTCCTCCCATTTTTTTCATTTCTTCCACCTTCGCTGATTTCCTCTTTCTCTCTCTCCCTTTCCAATTAATTTTCTCTTCCAGCCTACTCATTATTACTCTTCTTTCCTCCCCCTCTTCCTCCCTCCCATTCTTCCTCTTCCTTCCTGATTTCCCATTCTGAACCCTTTCTTAGTATTTATTAGAAAATGCAGCAACGATTCCTCCTGTTTCCCTGTTTGTTCATCAGAGAACACCACAATTAATTATATTACGAATCGCGAGAGAAACAGACGTCCTGAATGCAAATAATAAACTGAGAATCAATAAAACTCCTCAACCAGCTAAAACATCTACAAAATAAAAAATAAATGAAGCATGGATAAGAAAAAAAAACTGAACTTCTTATCTCACCCACGAATAAAATTGTACCTGATGACTGGAAGAAAGCAAATGTAACTCTTATATTTAAAAGAAATAAAACACAACTCGTTCATTCCTAATTAGACTAACATCTCTAGTTGGCAAAAGTACACGACATTACAAAAAAGATAAGGAAATTTTAGAGGGGAGACAGCGAAGGTGAAAAAATATATATACCCGTCTTCCTTTTACTTTTAATTTCTTTCTCACTTTCGTCCTTTGTTCTGTGTTCTATTTTCTTGTTCTTTCTTAATTTTTCTCTTCCTTCCTCCTCTCCTTTTTCCTTCCATTTTCTTGTTCTTCTTTAATATCTCTCTTCCTCCCTTTCTTCTTCCTTCCTTTTTTCACTCGCTTGCTTAATAAACCATCCATTCTTTTTCTTACTTTCGTTCCTCCTTCCTCCTTTAATTTCGTCCTTCCTTCCTTCCACCTTCCCTTCCATCCTTCCTTCCTTCCTTCCTTGTCTCCTAATTCCCACATTATTTTGCTCGGCTCGGCTCATATCCGTCACCCCAAGATTCATTTCTCTTGTTCCTCCCTCCCTTCCTTCATTTTATTTCGCTCATTTCCCTCTCCGTCTTTCTCGCTACAATTCTCTTATCTTTTCCCTTCCTTCATCTTATATTCTCTCTCTTAGTTCCCTTCTCCCCTTCCTTCATCAGAAAAAAAAAAAAAAAAGGTAGTAATGTTCTCTGATCACTTTCACTTGACCTAAAATTGTCATCTGTCCATCCTAAATTATGAATGCTGAGTGATGCTAGTCACGAAGAAGTGCTAAGGACAGGATGTACAGCCACAGTACTTTCTTTTATACAGAAAAATTTAGGTAATAATGTTCTACACTCTGTTCACTTTAACTTGGCGTAAAATTGCCATCTGCCCACCTTGAATCTTAGGTTGTAACAATTAACACTAGGGTATGGTGCTAGTCACGAAGAAGTGCTATGGAGAAGATGCGGAACCGTATTATTTTCGTTATTCTTCCACTGAACAACGGGAAATAAACTACAGAAATGGCAATAATCTCCGCCAGGTTAAAGTGAAAGAAATACAGATAGAATTTAGTGCGACAGTTCTTTCCTCTTAACTTGGCCCAGATTTTCGTCTTTTCGCAGCTTATTTCACGTAGTTCAGTGGCAGAAAAAGACAATGCTACGGCTCGACATCTCTTCATAGCACTTCTCCGTGACTAGTATCATATTTAAGTCACCCTAATGCTACACCTCGGCATTCACGACGGAGAGATGACGATTTTAGGCCAAGTTAGAGTAAAGAAAGTATAGTGATCATCGAATACTCATGTTTATAGTCACGTTCAACTAATACTTTGAAGGAAATAAACTTATCTAAGACTCACAACAAGGATTTCAAAACTATTGCTCTTGTCTTACTAGTTTTCTTGATATTTCTTGAGACAGTCTCAGCTTCTTCATTCACAATTCCCTTTCTTCTCTCCGTCCACTCCTTCCACCTCTCCTTCCCTCCCTCCTCCTTATTCTTTTCCTCCTCCTCCTCCTCCTCCTCCTCCTCCTCCTACTACTACTACTACTACTACTGGTACTACTTATATTCCATTTCCCCCTTTTTTTTCTTTTATTTCATTTCACCTTCTCTCGTTACCCTCTCCTTCCTTCCCTCCGCCTTTCGTTATCTCCCAGAAATTCTAACTCCTTCCTTCCTTCCTTCTTTCCTCTTTTCTTCTTCACCTCCACCTACAATTCCAACTACACCCATCTCCCTTTTCTCTCTTCCCTCCTTCATTCCTCTTCCTTCCTCCTCTCTCCATCCCACAGTTCCTTCCTACCTTCCCTCCTACTCCCTCCCTTCCTCCCTCCCTCCACCTTGCTTCCCACCCTTCTTCTTTTGCACGACACCCCTCATAC
>NC_136998.1:32047496-32132496 GCF_032717465.1 Coenobita brevimanus
CATGACATTTTTCTTAATAATCATTCAATCTTTGTCCTTTACCACTGCAACTGCTTCACTAATTCTTATTCCTATTTTATTTCTTCCTTCTCATATTCTCCACATTCAAGTCTTTCTCAAAATTTCATCTTTCACGTTTATCCTCTACGTTTCCAAGATTTTTTTTTTCCATCTCTACTGTCGCTTCCTTCTCTCACTCATAATACATTCCCTCGCACTTATATTACTTGCCCAAACTTTTCTTAACATTTGTTTAATTTTCCACAAGCACATTCTTATGTTATTCTTACTTTCTTCTCTTTTTATTTCTTATTATCCTCTTCCTTCGCCTTCTCTGACTCTTACACTTCTTTTCTTCTCATCCTTCTTTTGCTAGTTCCTTCCCTCCTTCAATTTATTCCTCTTCTAGGTATTCTCTTTACGTCTTCATTCTCATATTCTATTCCTACCTCCCTATTTCTACGTTTTATCAAATATTTATCTTCTCTTACTTTACTAGCCTTGTTTTCTGTTTTTCTATCTCTTCTCTCAGGCCACTTTCTCGTTTTTTTGTTTGCGGTACATAAGAGAGAGAGAGAGAGAGAGAGAGAGAGAGAGAGAGAGAGAACCACCACCACCAAGAAAACGCACTAAAAGACATACGCTGATACCGGTATATGTTGTGCGTTTTGGTAAAGCTTGTGAGGTGGAGGCATTTTTCTAGACATATTTTCTTGTTAGCTCCTTCCACCTTATTTATCCTCCTCGCTATCTTGTTCCTCTCTTATCTTACTCTTTGCCTTTCTCTTCCTCTTATCATATTCCTTATCTTTATCCTCCTTTCTATCCTTCCCCTTTATCCTTTTCTCTCTTTTCCCTGCTATCATCTTCTTAGACTGCAACAGACAGCAAATTAAACGATAAAAGACAGACAGACAGACAGACAGACAGACAGACAGACAGACACACACACACACACACACACACACACACAAACACACAATCTCCATCAAAGCCTCTGATACGTTACCGACTTATTATCTTACTTTAATATCTCTCAATCTATTTTATCAAGATTGGGATGGATCTCGTAGTAAAGGGGCTAAAAAATAAAGCTAATTAATCTTTTCATACGGTGTCTTCTTTATTCTTATTACCTTTACCTTCAGTTTTAATCTACCTGAACCTCTCGTACTGAAGGGGTTGAGTAATATCGTTGTGAAGGGACTGAGTAATATCATCCTCTCTCTCTCTCTCTCTCTCCGGTGGAATATCAAGGGAGAAAATACTCTAATGGATCTTCCCTGCCGAATATTTCACAGGAATGTTATAGTCTTGCCTCCCCTTCCGGATGAGAGAGAGAGAGAGAGAGAGAGAGAGAGAGAGAGAGAGAGAGAGAGAGAGAGAGAGAGGATAATATTACTCAGTCCCTTCACTTCGAGGGGTTGAAGTTGAATAAAACTGAAGGTAAAGGTAATAAGAATAAAGAAGACACGGTATGAAAAGATTTATTAGCATTATTTTTCTAGCTCCTTAACGTCGAGATCCATCCCAGTCTTGATAAAATAGATTGAGAGATATTAAAGTAAGATAATAAGTCGGTAACGTATCAGAGGCTTTAATGGAGTGTGTGTGTGTGTGTGTGTGTGTGTGTGTGTGTGTGTGTGTGTGTGTGTGTGTGTGTGTGTGTGTGTGTGTGTGTGTGTGTGTGTGTGTGTGTGTGTGTGTGTGTGTGTGTGTGCGTGTGTGTGTGTGTGCATTTTGTGTACGTAATAATTTTCCATGGTATGCATGTAACTGGGTGCCTACATATACCCACTCATACACTATGTAATCTTGTATTAAACATGTGCAACTATCATGAGGATATTTGCTTTGAAGATGTATTGACCTTCCTTCCTCAAAGAATGGGATGTTTTACACAGACTCCCTCTCTTCCTTCTCTCTCTCTCTCTCTCTCTCTCTCTCTCTCTCTCTCTCATCTTTTGTCTGCCTGTCTTGAACCTTTGTAGGAACGACCTTGCTTCACCTTACGTCTCAGGCTAACTCCTTCCTTCCTTTCCTTCCTTTCTTCCTTAATTCCTTCCTTCCTTCCTCGACGTCTCTTTCTTTCTTTATTTCCCCTTCCTCACTTTTTTCCTTCCCGTTCCCTTTTCCTCCTCCTAATTCTTTTCAGCATTTCCTCCCCTTTTCCTTCCTTCTTCCTTTTCACCTCCTTCCCTCTTCTCCCTCCCAGTTCTTTTCAGCATTTCCTCCCTTCCTTCCATTTTCTCCTTCGCCCCCTCTTTCTCTCCCCTCCTTGCCCGTCCTCGTACCCTCTCTCCCCCTCCTCTTCTCCCCCTTCCCCTCCTCCCCCTACCCTTCCCCCTCCTCTCTTCACAAGGGCCAATTTAAATCCCAACTCAAGTATCAACTACAGTTCAAACTCAAGTGCCAACTCAGGTCCCAACACAGGTATCAAACGCAAATATCAGCTTAAGTCTTAACACAAGTACCAGCTCAAGTCATAACTCAAGCGCTAACTTAGTCTCGACTCAAGTGCCAACGTAAGTTACAGCTCAAGCGCCAACCTAAGTCCCAACTCAATCGCCAGCTTAAGTTCCAACTCAAACACAACTTAAGTCCAAACTCACGCGCCAACCTAAGTCCCAACTCAAGTGCCAAAGTAATTTACAACTCAAGTGCCAACTTAAGTCCCAACTCATGAATCAACTTTAGTGCCAACTCAAGTGACAACGTCCCAACTCAAGTACGAACATTAATCCCAACTCAAGTAAAACATTAAGTGCCAACTCAAGTGCCAACTTGGGTCAACACTCAAGCGCCAACGTAGGTCCCAACTCAAGTGCCAACCCATGTCTCAACTCAAGCGCCAACCTTAGTCCCAACTCAAGAACCAGCTTAATCACAACTCAAGGGTCAGCATAGGTCCCAACTCAAGTGAAAACGTAAGCTCCGACTCAAGTGCCAATGTAAGCTCCAACTCAAGTGCCAACGTAAGCTCCAACTCAAGTGCCAACGTAAGCTCCAACTCAGGTGTCAAACTAAGTGTCAGCGTAAGCTCAAACTCAAGTGTCAACGTAAGTGCCAACTCAAGAGCTAACTTAAGTGCCAACTAAAGCGCCAACTTATGTTGCAACTCAAGCGCAAACATAACTCCCAACTCAAGTGACAACATTAGTGCCAACTCAAGTGACAAGATAAGTGCCAACTCAAGTGACAAAATAAGTGCCAACTCAAGCGCCAACTCAGGTCCAAACTCAAGCGCCAACTTGGGCCCCAGCTCAAGTGACAATTTAAGTCCCAACTCAAGCGCCAACATCTCTCATCTCAAACGCAAACGTTTGTACCAACCCAAGCGCCATCTTTAGCCCCCAACTAAAGGGCGAGCTTAGGTCCCAACTCAAGCACCAACTTAAGTTCCAATTCAAGCACCAGCTTAAGTCCCAACTCAAGCGCCAACTTAAGTCCAAACATAGCTGCCAACTTAAGTGCCAAATAAAGTGCTAACGTAAATGATAAGTGCAAACGTGACTGCCAATTCAAGTGTCAAGTTAAGTGCCAACTCAAATGCAAACTTAAAACTTAAATGCCAACTTAAGTGCAAACGCAAATGTCAACTTAAGTGCATACGCAAATTCCAACTTAAGTGCAAACTCATGTGATGACGTAAGTGCCAATTCAAATGTTAACTAAAGCTCCGACTCAAGTGCCAAATTAAGTCCCAAAATAAGTGCCAAGTTAAGTCCTAAAAGAAGTGCCAACTTAAGTCCTAAGTGCCAACTTAAATCCAACACAAGCGCCAATTTAAATCCCGACTCAAGTACCAACTAAAGTTCCAACTCAAGTGTCAACTCAAGTCCCAACGCAGGCACCACTTGGTTCCAAACACAAGTATCAACATAAGTCCTAATACAAGTACGAGCTCAAGTCCTAAGTCAAGCGCTAACTTAAGTCTCAACTCAAGTGCAAACTAAGGTCCCAACTCAAGCACCAACTGAAGTCCCAACTCAAGTGCCAACGTAAGTTACAACTCAAGAGCCAACGTAAGGTACAAATCAAGCACCAACTTAAGTCCCAATTCACGAGTCAATTCAAGTCCCAACTCAAGCGCCAACTTATGCTGCATCTCAAGCACCAACATTAATCCCAACTCAAGTGAAACCTTAAGTGCCAAGCTGGGTCAAAACTCAAGCGCCAACATAGGTCCCAGCTCAAGCATGAACTTAAGTCCCAACTCAAGCGCAAACGAAGTCCCAACTCAAGCGCCAAATTAAGTTCCAACTCAAGCGCCAAACTAATTCCCAACTCAAGCGCGAACTTAAGTCCCAACTCAAGCGCCAACCTAAGTCCCAATTGAAGTGCCAACTTAAGTCCCAACTCAAGTGCCAACCTAAGTCCCAACTCAAGTGTCAACGAAAGTTAAAATTCAAGTGCCAACTAAAGTCCCAACTCAAGTGTCAACGTAAGGTACAACTCAAGCGCCAACCTAAGTCCCAACTCAAGTGCCAACTTAGGTCCCAACTCATGAATCAACTTAAGTGCCAACTCAAGTGACAACGTGCCAACTCAAGTACGAACATTAATCTCAACTCAATTGAAACCTTAAGTGCCAACTTGTGTCAACTTGGGTCAAAACTCAAGCGCCAACGTATGTCCCAACTCAAGTGCCAACCCATGTCTCAACTCAAGCGCCAACCTTAGTCCCAACTCAAGCACCAGCTTAATCACAACTCAAGGGTCAGCATAGGTCCCAACTCAAGTGCCAACGTAAGTTCCAAATCAAGTGCCAACGTAAGTGTCAACGTAAGCTCCATTTCAAGTGCCAACGTAAGTGCCAACTCAAGAGTTAACTTGTGCCAACTAAAGCGAAAACTTATGTTGCAACTCAAGCGCAAACATAACTCCCAACTCAAGTGACAACACAAGTGCCAACTAAAGTGACAACACAAGTGCCAACTCGTGACAAAATAAGTGCCAACTCAAATGCCAACTCAAGTCCAAACTCAAGCGCCAACATGAGTCACAGCTCAAGTGACAACTTAAGTCCCAACTCAAGCGCCAACATGTATCATCTCAAGCGCAAACTTAAGTACCAACTCAAGCGCCATCTTTAGTCCCAAATAAAGGGCGAGCTTAGGTCCAAACTCAAGCACCAACTTGAGTTCCAATTGAAGCCCCAGCTTAAGTCCCAACTCAAGCGCCAACTTAAGTCCAATCTTAACTGCCAACTTAATTGCTAAATAAAGTACTAACGTAAATGATAAGTGCAAACGCAAATGCCAACTTAAGTGCAAACGCAAATGCAAACTTAAGTGCATACGCAAATGAAAACTTCAGTGCAAACTCACGTGGTTAGGTATGTGTCAATTCAAATGTTAACTAAAGCTCCGACTCAAGTGCCAAATTAAGTCCCAAAATAAGTGCCAACATAAGTCCTAAAACAAGTGCCAACTTAAGTCCTAAAACAAGTGCCAACTTAAGTCCTAAAACAAGTGCCAACTTAAATCCAACACAAGCGCCAATTTAAATCCCAACTCAAGTACCAACTAAAGTTAAAACTCAAGTGTCAACTCAAGTCCCAACACAGGTACCACTTGGGTCCAAACACAAGTACCAACTTAACACAGGTACCACTTGGGTCCAAACACAAGTACCAACTTAAGTCCTAACACAAGTACGAGCTCATGTCCTAACTCAAGCACTAACTTAAGTTCCAGCTCAAGTGCAAACTAAGTCTCAACTCAAGTGCCAACTTAAGTCCCAATGCAAGCGTCAACTTGTCCCAATCCAAGCACCAACTTAAGTCCCAACTCAAGCACCAACTTAAGTCCCAACTCAAGCACCAACTTAAGTCCCAACTCAAGCACCAACTTAAGTCCCAAGTCAAACACTAACTTAAGTCCCAACTAAAGTGCAAACGTAAGTTATAACTCAAGTGCCAACGTAAGTTACAACTTAAGTGCCAACGTAAGTTACAACTGAAGCACCAACTTAAGTCCCAATTCACGAGTCAACTCAAGTCCCAACTCAAGCGCCAACTTATCCCGCACCTCAAGCACCAACATTAATCCCAACTCAAGTGAAGCCTTAAGTACCAACTCAAGTGCCAAGTTAGGTCTTAAGTCCTAACACAAGCACCAACCTAAGTCCCAACTCAAGCGCCAAATTAAGTCCCAACTCAAGCGCCAACCTAAGTCCCAACTCAAGCGCCAACCTAAGTCTCAACTCAAGTGCCAAAGTAGCTCCCAACTCAAGCACCAACTTAAGTCCCAACTGAAGCGCCAATTTAAATCCTAACTCAAGCGCGAACTTAAGTCCCAACTCACGCGCCAACTTAAGTAAAAACTCAAGCGCCAACCTAAGTCCTAACTCAAGCGCGAACTCTGAGTCCTAACTCAAGGGCCAACTTAAGTCCCAAATCAAGCGCCAACTTAAGTCACGATTCAAGTGCCAACTTTAGTCCCAACTCAAGCGCCAACCTAAGTCCCAATTCAAGCGAAAACTTAAGTCCCAACTCACGCGCCAACTTAAGTAAAAACTCAAGCGCCAACCTAAGTCCTAACTCAAGCGCGAACTCTGAGTCCTAACTCAAGGGCCAACTTAAGTCCCAACTCAAGCACCAACCTAAGTCCCAATTCAAGCGAAAACTTAAGTCCCAACTCAAGCGCCAACTTAAGTCCTAACTCAAGCACCAAACTAAGTCCCAACTCAAGCATTAACTTAAGTCACAACTCAAGCGCCAACCTAAGTCCCAACTCAAGCGTCAAAATAAGTCCCAACTCAAGCACCAACTTAAGCCCCAACTCAAGTGCCACCTTAAGTCTCAACTCAAGCGCCAACTTAAGTCCCAACTCAAGCACCAATTTAAGTCCCAACACAAGCACCAACCTAAGTCCCAACTCAAGCGCCAACTTAAGTCCCAACTCAAGCGTCAACCTAAATCCCAACTCAAGCGCCAACCTCAGTCCCAACTCAAGCGCCAACCTAAGCCCCAACTCAAGCGCCAACCTAAGCCCCAACTCAAGCGCCAAAGTAGATCCCAACTCAAGCTCCAACTTAAGCCCCAACTCAAGTGCCAACTTAAATCAACTCAAGCGCCAACTTAAGTCCCAACTCAAGCACCAACTTAAGTCCCAACTCAAGTGCAAACCTAAGTCCCAACTCAAGCGCCACCCTAAGTCCCAACTCAAGTGCCAAAGTAGCTCCCAACTCAAGCACCAACTTAAGTCCAAACTCAAGTGCCATCTTGTGTCCCAACTGAAGCACCAACTTAAGTCCCAACTCAAGCGCCAACTTAAATTCCAACTCAATCGCCAACTTAAGTCCCAACTGAAGCACCAATTTAAGTCCCAACTCAAGCGCCAACTTAAATTCCAACTCAAGGGCGAACTTAAGTTTTAACTCATGCGCCAACTTAAGTCCCAACTCAAGCGACATCTTAAGTCCCAACTCAATCGCCAAAGTAGGTCCCCACTGAAGCGCCAACTTAAGTCCCAACTCAAGCGCCAACTTAAGTCCGAACTCAAACGCCAGCTTAAGACCCAACTCAAGCGCCAACTAAAGTCCCAACTCAAGTGCCAACTTAGTTCCAACTTGTCCCAATTTAAGTGCCAACTTAAGTACTCAGATGGCACCTATCTGGAAGTGTTTTACCTAAGTTCCACTAAGTTCAAGTGGCACTTAAGTGGCACTTAAGTGCTACTTAAGTTGCACTTAAGTTGCATTTAAGCGCCACTTAAGTTGCACTTAAGTTCCAGTTAAGAACCACCTAAGAGGACTTGAACGGAACTTGAGTGGAACTTCAGTGGCACTTAAGTGGAACTTGAACTTAAGTGGCACTTAAGTAGAAAACTTCCACACAGGTGCAATCTGAGTGCCACTTGAGGCACTTGAAGTTGGCACTTAAATTGGGACAAGTTTGAACTAAGTTCGCACTTGACTTGGGACTTTAGTTGGCGCTTGGGTTGGGAATTAAGTTGGCGCTTGAGTTGGGACTTAAGTTGGCGCTTGAGTTAGGACTTAAGTTGATGCTTGAATTGGTACTTAAGTTGGCGCTTGAGTTGCGACTTAGGTTGGCGCTTGAGTTGGGACTTAAGTTGGCGCTTGAGTTGGGACTTAAGTTGGCGGTTGAGTTGGGACTTAAGTTGGCGGTTGAGTTGGGACTTAAGTTGGCGCTTAAGTAGGGACTTAAGTTGGCGTTTGAGTTGGGACTTAAGTTGGCGCTCGACTTAGGACTTAAGTTGGAGCTTGAGTTGAGACGTACTTTAGCGCCTGAGTTGGGACTTAAGTTGGCGCTTGAGTTGGGACTTAGGTTGGCGCTTGAGTTGGGACTTAGGTTGGCGCTTGAGTTGGGACTTAAGTTGGCGCTTGATTTGGACATAAGTTGGAGCTTGAGTCGGAACTTAAGTACGCGCTTGAGCTGAGATCTACGTTGGCGCTTGAGTTTTGACCTACGTTGGCACTTAAGGTTTCACTTGAGTTGGGATTAATGTTCGTGCTTGAGATGCAGCTTAAGCTGGCGCTTTAGTTGGGACATGAGTAGACTCTTGAACTTAGACTTAAGTTGGTGCTTGAGTTGTAACTTACGTTGGCACTTGAGTTGTGACTTACGTTGGCACTTGAGTTGGGACTTCAATTGGTGCTTGAGTTGGGACTTCAGTTGGTGCATGAGTTGGAACTTAAGTTGGTGCTTGGATTGGAACAAGTTAACGCTTGAGTTGGGATCTTAGCTGGCACTTGAGTTGGGACTTAAGTTAGCGCTTGAGTTAGGACTTGAGCTCGTACTTGTGATAGGACTTAAGTTGGTACTTGTGTTTGGACCCAAGTGGTACCTGTGTTGTGGCTTGAGTTGACACTTGAGTTTGAACTTTAGTTGGTACTTGAGTTGGGATTTAAATTGGCGCTTGTGTTGGATTTAAGTTGGCACTTGCTTTAGGACTTATGTTGGCACTTATTTTGGGACTTAATTTGGCACTTGAGTCGGAGCTTTAGTTAACATTTGAATTGGCACTTACGTAACCACGTGAGTTTGCACTTAAGTTGGCATTTGCGTTTAACCTTAAGTTGGCATTTAAGTTGGCATTTGAGTTTTCTCTTAAGTTTGTATTTGAGTTGGCACTTAAGTTGGCACTTGAACTGGCACTCACATTTGCACTTATCATTTACGTTAGCACTTTATTTGGCACTTAAGTTGGCAGTTACGTTTCGACTTAAGGTGGTGCTTGAGTTGGGGCTTAAGCTGGTGCTTGAATTGGAACTTCAGTTAATGCTTGAGTTGGGACCTAAGCTCGCCCTTTAGGTGGGACTAAAGATGGCGCTTGAATTGGGACTTAAGTTTCCGCTTGAGATGAAACATGATGGAGCTTGAGTTGGGACTTAAGTTGTAACTTAAGCAAGGACCCAAGTTGGCGCATGAGTTTGGACCTGACTTGACATTTGAGTTGGCACTTATTTTGTCACTTGAGTTGGCACTTATGTTGTCACTTGAGTTGGCACTTGTGTTGTCATTTGAGTTGGCACTATGTTGTCACTTGAGTTGGGAGATATGTTTGCGCTTGAGTTGCAACATAACTTGGCGCTTTAGTTGGCACTTAAGTTAGCTCTTGAGTTGGCACTTACGTTGGCACGAGTTGGAACTTACGTTGACACTTACGTTGGCACTTGAGTTGGAGCTAACGTTGGCACTTGAGTTGGGACCTATGCTGACCCGTGAGTTGTCATTAAGCTGGTGCTTGAGTTGGGACTAAGGTTGGCGCTTGAGTTGAGACATAGGTTGGCACTTGAGTTGGGACCTACGTTGGAGCTTGAGTTTTGACCCAAGTTGGCACTTGAGTTGACACTTAAGGTTTCACTTGAGTTGGAATTAATGTTCGTGCCTGAGTTGGCACGTTGTCACTTGAGTTGGGCCTTAAGTTGGCACTTGAGTTGTAATTTACGTTGGCACTTGAGTTGGGACTTAGGTTGGCGCTTGGTTTGGGACGCTTGAGCTGATACTTAAGTTTCTGCTTGAGTCGGGACTAAGTTAACGCTTGAGTTATGACTTGAGTTGGTACTTGTGTTAAGACTAAAGTTGGTACTTGCGTTTGGTAACTGTGCTGGGACCTGAGTTGGCACTGGGGTTTGAACTTCAGTTCGTACTTGAGTTGGGATTTAAACTGGCCCTTGTGCAAAGAGGATGGGGCAGGGTAAGGGGAGGAGAGGAAGGGGGGAAGGGTAGGGGGAGGAGAGGAAGGGGGAAAAGGGTACGAGGACTGGCATGGAGAGGAGAGAAGGAGGGGGCGAAGGAGATAATGGTAGAAAGGGAGGAAATGCTGAAAAGAACAGGGAGGGAGAAGAGGGAAGGAGGTGAAAAGGAAGAAGGAAGGAAAAGGAGTGGGAATGGTGAAAAGAATTAGGAGGAGGAAAAGGGAACTAGATGGGAAAAAGTGAGGAAGGGGAAATAGGGGAAGAAAGAGACGTCGAAGAAAGGAAGGAAGGAATTAAGGAAAAAAAGGGAAGGAAAGAAGAAGTTAGCCTGAGACGTAAAGAGAAGCAAGGTCGTTCCCACAAAGGTTCGAGACAGGCAGACAAAAGATGAGAGAGAGAGAGAGAGAGAGAGAGAGAGAGAGAGAGAGAGAGAGAGAGAGAGAGAGAGAGAGAGAGAGAGAGTTATCGTGCTATCGGACAGACGTAAACATGAAGCAAACTAAACATTATAATGCTAAGAAAAACAACACTAATTCTACTGTAAATTTGTGTTTATCTGACGGAAGTGGGCCACTGACAGCTTGAATATTATGTTCTGGTTCCATGAAATTTAGTCAGCTTTATTCCTGCTCTAAAAATGAGTCTCCTTGGTTACTATAGCCGCGGCGCGCGACTCTGAGGTTGTTATTATCGTGCCCTGGCAACCTACGATTCAAAAGTGCGTGTGATTTCGCGTATAATATCAGACGCATGTGATTCGTGTATAATATGTTCGTGTGGAATATTATTCGTGTATAATATATTCGTGAACAACAATATGATTCGTGTACAATATGTTCGTGTATAATAATATTCAAGTATAATATGTTCGTGAATAATAATATTCGTGGATAATATATCCGTGCATAATAATAAGATTCGTGTATAATATGTTCGTGTGTAATATTATTCGTGTATAATATAATCGTGCATAATTATGTTCGTGAGTCATATTATTCGTGTATAATATATTCGTGCACAATAATATGATTCGTGTATAATATGTTCGTGTATAATAATATTCGTGTATAATATATTCGTGCATAATAATATGATTCGTGTATAATAATATTCGTGTATAATATATTCGTGCATAATAATATGATTCGTGTATAATATGATACGAAATCGGACGCACTCTCGAATGGTAGGTTGCCAGAGTACGATAATGACAACCTCAGAGTCCTGCTCCGCGACTACAATCTATTCAGTCCTGACTACACTTGGCCATCAACTTGAGCTGATAGTTGGGAATCTGCCTGATTAAATGCGCTAAAAATAACACACACACACACACACACACACACACACACACACACACACACACACAATGAATCATCTCTTTCATAAACCTAACAATATTCGCACATAATAATAAATAATAAATCAAGGATCCATAGAGAAGTTCAGATAATTTTTAGATAACGAAGTAAAGATCTTTGGGTCACTATCTTATTACAGATCTGAAACTGTTTGGATGTGGAGTGCGTTGAGAAGGAAGACAGGGAAGCTGCTATGTTTTTTTTTTTCTTTTTAATGCAAGGAACAAAGAACTAAAGGCCTGGCAAAACCTCCCATTCTCTGAGGAAGGAAAGTTAGAACATCTTCAAAGCAAATATCCTCATCAGCGATGTTGGGGTCACACGAATTTCCAGCCTCCTCTTGCTTCTGATCTATGTAGAAAATTGGCAAGGAAATGTCAAATACTTTCACTATTAAGATGCATTATCAGCTACAACTTTCTTTACTTTCCCTTGAATACTGAACCGATTGACAATTTCCTCATAGGCAGATGCAGTGTTAAATGCTGTGTGTCGGCAATCAAAATTATCACAACCCAGCTCAACCCAGGTCACTTTTCTCGGTGGCCTCGGCTCAGGTGGGTCAGGTGCCATGAGAGTGTTGAGGACAAAGGCAGGAGAACTGTCAAAACGCGGCTTAGCTGGGTTAATCCTGTGGCATCTTAATCCCATAATGACAGCTGGGTATGGGATTAACTTACCACTACCACTCTCCTTCCCTTTCATAATACCAATTTAATTACAATTAACTTTTCAATTAATTACAATTACAATTCATTACTTCAATTTTACTTTTAATTACAATTATGATTACAATTACAATATTTCTAAATAATTACATTTCAGTTAAATTGCAATTACAATTACTCCAACCCTGCTCTCATCCCTTTTCTATACGATTTACTCCCAGTCCTTCATGTATGGAACAGGTCAACTCTGGAACTGTCTTCCTCTGTATTTCCTACTGCCTATGACCTCCAGTCTTTCAAACGCAGTGCATCCAGGCATCTCCAAATGAACACATCCTGAATTCAGCCCTCTTATTAATGTATTTAATTTCTGGGAGGGAGAAATCTTGCGGGCTTCTGGCCTTTGGTTCCTTCTTCCATGCATAAAAAAAATAATTAGTAAAGCTTAAGTAATTACCGATGCAAGTCCACCCTTGCGTCTTTGTTGATTAGGGGAGAGAGAGAGAGAGAGAGAGAGAGAATGTGTGTGTGTGCGTGTGTGTACCCCCTATGCAAGTTACTTGTGTGTGTGTGTGTGTGTGTGTGTGTGTGTTCTACTTAACTGCTACTTAAGATCAAGTTCCACTTAAATACCACTCAAGTTCCACTCAAGTGGCACTTAAGTGGAACTTGAACTTAAGTGACACTTAGGTAGAACACTTCCACATAGGTGCCACCTGAGTGCCACTTGAGGCACATAAGTTGGCACCTAAATTGGGACAAGTTGGGAACTAAGTTGGCACTTGAGTCGGGACTTTAGTTGGAACTTGAGATGGATCTTTAAGTTTCAGCTTGAGTTCGGTCATAGGTTGGCACTTGAGTTGGGACATAAGTTGGTGCTTGAGGTGGCGCTTGAGTTGGGACTTAAGTTGGCGCTTGAGTTGGGATATAAGTTGGCGTTTGAGTTGGAACTTAAGTTGAGGCTTCAGATGGGGCCTAAGGTGGTGCTTGAGTTGGGACTTAGGTTGGCGCTTGAGTTGTAACTTAAGTTGGTGCTTGAGTTGTGACTTAAGTTGGCGCTTGAGTTGTGACTTAAGTTGGCGCTTGAGTTGGGAATTAAGTTGGCGCTTGAGTTGGGAATTAAGTTGGCGCTTGAGTTGGAACCCAAGTTGGCGCTTGAGTTTGGACCTGAGTTGGCATTTGAGTTGGCACTTATTTTGTCACCTGAGTTGGCACTTGTGTTGGCACTTGTTTTGTCACTTGAGTTGGCACTGATGTTGTCACTTGTGTTGGGAGTTATGTTTGCGCTTGAGTTGCAACATAAGTTGGCGCTTTAGTTGGCATTTAAGTTAGTTCTTGAGTTGGCACTTACGTTGGCACTTGAGTTGGATCTTACGTTGAAACTTAAGTCGGCACTTGAGTTGGCGCTTACGTTGGCACTTGAGTTGGAGCTTACGTTGGCACTTATGTTGGCACTTGAGTTGGAGCTTACGTTGGCACTTGAGTTAGGACCTATGCTGACCCTTGAGTTGTGATTAAGCTGATGCTTGAGTTGGGACTGAGGTTAGCGCTTGAGTTGAGACATGGGTTGGCACTTGAGTTGGGATTAATGTTCGTACTTGAGTTGGCACTTGTCACTTGAGTTGGCACTTAAGTTAATTCATGAGTTTGGACTTAAGCTGGCATTTGAGTTGTAACTTATGTTGGCACTTGAGTTAGGACTTCAGTTGACGCTTGAGTTGATACTTAAGTTGTTGCTTCAGTCGAGACTAAGTTACCGTTTGAGTTATGATGACTTGAGTTGGTACTTGTGTTAAGACTTAAGTTGGTACTTGCGTTTGGTACCTGTGTTGGGACCTGAGTTGGCGCTTGAATTTTTACCCAAGTTGGCACTTAAGGTTTCATTAAGTTGGGATTAATGTTGGTGCTTGAGATGCAGCATAAGTTGGCGCTTGAGTTGGGACTCGAGTTGACTCGTGAACTGGGACTTAAATTGGTGCTTGAGTTGTACCTTACGTTGGCACTTGAACTGGGACTACAGTTGGTGCTTGAGTTGTAACTTACGTTGGCACTTCAGTTGGTGCTTGAGTTGGGACTTCAATTGGCGTTTAAGTTGGGACTTAAGTTGGTGCTTGGATTGGGACAAGTCGACGCTTGAGTTGGGACTTATGTTGGCGCTTGAGTTGAGACCTTAGTTAGCACTTGAGTTGGGACTTAAGTCAGCGCTTGAGTTAGGACTTGGGCTCGTACTTGTGTTAGGACTTAAGTTGGTACCGTACTTGTGTTTGGACCCAAGTGGTACCTGTGTTGGGACTTGAGTTGACACTTGAGTTTGATCTTTAGTTGGTACTTGAGTTGGGATTTTAATTGGCGCTTGTGTTGGATTTAAGTTGGCACTTGTTTTAGGACTTAAGTTGGCACTTGTTTTAGGACTTAAGTTGGCACTTGTTTTAGGACTTAAGTTGGCACTTGTTTTAGGACTTAAGTTGGCACTTATTTTGGGACTTAACTTGGTATTTGAGTCGGAACTTTAGTTAACATATGAATTGGCACTTACGTCACCACGTGAGTTTGCACTTAAGTTGGCATTTGAGTTTGCACGTAAGTTGGCATTTGAGTTTTCCCTTAAGTTTGTATTTGAGGTGGCACTTAAGTTGGCACTTGAATTGGCACTCACGTTTGCCGTTATCATTTACGTTAGCACTTTATTTGGCACTTAAGTTGGCAGTTAAGTTTGGACTTAAGTTGGCGTTTGAGTTGGGACTTAAGCTGGTGTTTGAACTGGAACTTACCTTGGTACTTGAGTTGGGACCTAAGCTCGCCCTTTAGTTGGGACTAAAGATGGCGCTTGAGTTGGTACTTAAGTTTGCGCTTGAGCTGAGACATGTTGGCGCTTGAGTTGGGACTTAAACTGTCACTTGAGCTGGGATCCAAGTTGGCGCTTGAGTTTGGACCTGAGTTGGCATTTGAGTTGGAACTTATGTTGTCACTTGAGTTGGCACTTGTGTTGTCACTTGAGTTGGGAGTTATGTTTGCGCTTGAGTTGCAACATAAGTTGGCGCTTTAGTTGGCACTTAAGTTAGCTCTTGAGTTGGCAATTACGTTGGCACGAGTTGGAGCTTACGTTGGCACTTACGTTGGCACTTGAGTTGGAGCTTACGTTGGCACTTGAGTTTGGAGCTTACGTTGGCATTTAAGTTGGCACTTGAGTTGGAGCTCACGTTGGCACTTGAGTTGGAGCTTACGTTCGCACTTGAGCAGGGACCTATGCTGACCCTTGAGTTGTGATTAAGCTGGTGCTTGAGTTGGGACTAAGGTTGGCGCTTGAGTTGGGACATGGGATGGCACTTGAGCAAAGCTGGGAATAGCGCCGCTACTATTTTAATAGCGATGGTGGTAACGCCATTACTTTTTTTTAGCCAGTAGCGGAACTGAGAGCGCCACTACTTTTGGTCGTACTCACGCGTTACCGGGCTGCTCGCTACTCACGCGACGAATACAGGTCCGGAGTCGTGAGTACATACAGATATGCCGACGGTTTGGTTGTATTTATTAATGACGAAAAATAATACTTTCGTCAATTCTGTCAATTAATGATGTTTGTTCTACATTACACCAGTAATTTAGTAACTATATATATTATTTATTAGTAATTGTGCAATAATCGGACAGGAAGTTGCTAGTTAATCATCGATCATTTAAATTAAGTAGGCCTAAAGATAAATAAGGATGTCAGCTAGATGTAGGCAATGCTAACACACACACACACACACACACACACACACACACACACACACACACACACACACACACACACACACACAACCTCTAACTATCCCCGTCTCTAACTCACGCTCTCTCCCACACTCTCTCTTTCAGACCAATTCTTACTCAGTACGTTATTATTTCATAAAAGTATGTTCCTTTCAGTTTAAAGTAATAAAAAAAAAAAAAACATTGCTATTGTATAAACAGCCTTTAAAAGAAAGCCCCAGTTCATTATTACTTTCGTTTTCGTACATATCTTAAATAGGTATCATTAAAAATATAATAAATCTATATAATATTAATAGTAGGCCACATTTTTTTGCCTTTTATTTACGTATGTTACTTTCAGTAGGGGGGAGGCGGTGGCTCAATCGGTAGAGAGGTGGCCTGCAGTCCTATGGGACCCAGGTTCAAATCTCCGCTGGGGCAGGGAACAGTTTAAGGATTTGAATTTCATAAAAAGCAGACTTTACTGCTCTACCAGAAGAACCGCAGACATGTCGTAAAAATACCCCCGTTAATACCAATACACCAGCCCTGTAAGAGACAGCCCTAGCATGTATTGAATATGGACGGTGGGTGTTAACGCTGAAGTGGTGACATGTTGAGGTGTATGGTATGGGTCTTGCGAGCAGGCTGTGAAGCCTATGCCCAAAGTCGGACACACACACACAAAAAAAAATAGGTAACAATATTAAAGAACATTTATTACATTGCATTATACAGTAAATACCTTTTTCCTGTACCTTCGGCTCTAAGTTTCAGTGACACCGACATGTATATGATGTTTTTATTTTTTTTATCAGTATAAGTATACAGTATACTGACATTACTGGTACACAACATAACCACTCTGACTAATATTATCAAAACAGTATATAGTGTATTGCTATGTCACAAATTTTTGTAAACCTTTCCTTCGTGTACCTTTTTCTTATCCAAAGTAGCGGGAGCGGGAGTGCCGCTACATTTCGTATCAAGTAGCGAAACCAGTAACGCTACTACTTTTTCGAGCTAGTAACAGGAATGGAGCGCCGCTACTTTTTATTAGTAGCGTTCCCAGCACTGCAACTATGTATACTTATGACTGTCCCACATGTAAGGATACCCATGTGTATGTACGTAACTACCATGTATGCATGTATGTGCGCTTTCTGGGCGGCTGTGAGGGGTTCTAGCTTGGGGTCCTTTGGTAGTGCACAATGGGGCATAAAAATATCATGTTTGTATAGTTTTGATGGCATGTGTGTGGTGGGAGAATTATTAATGGACGCTTGGCAAGGGAAGGGAAGGGAAGGGAAGAAGGGTGCCGGAAGGGAAGGAGGGAAAAAGGTGGAGGAGAGGGATAGAAGGACGGTAAAGAGGAGGAGAGAGAACGCGTTGGAAGGGAAAGGTGGGTTGGAGCATGTGTGGATGATAGGACAGAAAGGGAAGAGCAGGAGATGAAGGGTGCCGGAAGGGAATAAGGGAAAAAGGTGGAGGAGAGGGAGAGAAGGAAGGTGAAGAGAAGCAGAGGAAATGCGGTGGAAGGGAAAGGTGGGCAGGAGCAAGTGTGGATGATAGGATAGGAAGGGAAGGGCAGGGGATGAAGGGTGCTGGAAGAGAAGGGTTAAGGGTGGAGGAAAGGGAGAGGAGGTGGAGACAGTGAAAGGAAGGAGAGGAAACGCTTTGGAGGGAAAGGTGGGGAGGAATAAATGTGGAGGGTTAGGCAAGAGAGGAAAGGAGCTGAGAGAATGGAAGGATGAAGAACTGATGATGGAGGGAAGGGATGGATAGAGAATGGGGGAGGAAAAACAGGATGAGAGGATGAGAAGGAAAGTACCGTGGAGGAAAGGGAAGGGGAAAAAAAAAACAAAGAGTGGAGGGAAGGGAAGGAGAAGAAAAATAAGGGTGGAGAGAGGGCGATTGTTAATGGATGCTGGGCAAGAGAAGGTACAGCAGGGGAAGAAGGGAGCTGGTAGGGAAGAGGGAAGAAGCTGGAAGGAGGGAAAGAGAAGGGAGGAAAGAATGTAAAGACGGACAGGATAAGGTAAGACAGGCAGGTGAAGGAAGCAAAGAGACGTTAGGAAAAAAGGATGGAGGGAAAGGGGGGAAGTATGAAAACAATGTTGTAATGTAGAGAAGGCAAAAAACGGACAGGTGAAGAGAAGTGGGAGAGAAAAAGGGTGAAAGGGAGAAAACGAGAGGGAAAGAAGGGTGATGGGGAGGACAGGACACAGGAACTGAAGGGAAGGATTGAAGAAAGGAAGTGACGGATGCAGAGGGAAAGGAGGAAAAAGGAAAAAATGCTGGTGAAGGAATTATCAATAAACGATGAACACGTGAAGCAAAGGAAAGGAGGGAGGGAGGCAAAGGAAGGAAAAGTGGAGTACAGGTAGGGAAGGAAGGAAAAAAAGGGTGAATGGTTGGGAAGGGAAGGATGGAGGGGAGAGAAGGGAAGCATATGCATGGAAAAAAGGAGTGGAGAAGAGAGGAAGAGGGAGGAGGGGTGGATGGAACGGAAGCGACAGAAGTGGAGTACCATAGGAATTATGAGAGAATGGAGGAGAGAGAAAGTGGAAAGGGAAATGAAACGGGATGGAAGGAAGAGGAAATGCAGAAGAAAAGGGATGAGGCATGAAATATAAGGAAGGAGGGGAGAAAGGTTAGAAAAGAGGAAAACAAGGAAGGAGAATGGGGAAAAATTAAGAGGAAAGAGGAAGGCAGCAAAGGGAGTAGGCCAAGGTAAAATAAGAGAGGACACAACGATAAAAATGAGTAAAGAAAAAGAACGGGAGCAAAGTAGTGACGAAAGAAATGGAAGGAAAGAGGACAAGCTGGAGAAAAGAGAAGAAGCAGAAAAGGAGTAAGGGAGGCAACATAAAAAACAGCAGAGGAAATGACGAAGGGAGACAGAAGCGAGGAAAAGAAATGGGAAAATAAAGGAAAGAGTGAGCGAAAGAGGCGCAGTGGAGGAAAGAAAAAGAGGAATAAAGAAGACAGGAGGAGAAGAAACAGCAGTAACAGCAACACGAAATATATATATAAGGAAGAGAGAGAGACGTGAGGAAAAGATGGAAGCAAAGAAAAAGTATGAAAATGGAAGACAAGGAGGAATAGTAAAAAGAGAAAAAGAAAGAAAAAAAGATGAGAGACAGGGGTAGGAAGAAAGGAAATGACCACGAAAGAGGAAATGTGAGCAAGGAGGACAGAAAAAAAATGAACAATAAGACGACGAGGAGGAAAAAAATGAAAGATGTGGAAAGAGGGAAGAAATGTGCAAGAAAAACAGGAAAAGATGAAAGAGAGGAAATGACCAACAAAGAAGATATGAGAGAATGAAGCAGGACAACAGAAGGAAAAATGAACAAGAAAAAACATAATGAGAGATGGAGAAAAGGGAAAGAAATGTGCAAGAAAAACAGGAAAAGAAGGAAGAAAGGAAAAGATCAAGAAAGGAAGAGGAGAAAAAAAATAACAAGAAAACGATGACAACAAAATAAGTTGGGGTGAGAAGAAGGAAATGAGCAAGACAAGAAGGAAAAGAGCGAGGAAGAGGAGGAGAGAAGAAGAGTGAGTGCCGGAAGAGAGAACTGCTGAACTGAGCTCTTTGATGTGTGTGTGTGTGTGTGTGTGTGTGTGTGTGTGTGTGTGTGTGTGTGTGTGTGTGTGTGTGTGTGTGTGTGTGTGTGTGTGTGTGTAAGTTATTCTTGGGAATGCATGTTTGTTTCTGTGTGTGTGTGTGTGTGTGTGTGTAGGTATGCAAATGTAAGCCAACGTACGTGTGAAAGTTGAGAGAGAGAGAGAGAGAGAGAGAGAGAGAGAGAGAGAGAGAGAGAGAGAGAGAGAGAGAGAGAGAGAGAGAGAGAGAATTAAAATGGAGAAAAACTTGAGAAAAAAAGGTTTGGGAGGGGGGAAAAGAACAGCAAAAAAAAAAAAAAAAAGGATGACAGGAAAAGCAGATATATTAACAAAGTGAGAGACAGAACGAAGGAAAATAAAGAAAAGGAATAAAAAAACAAAAATAAAGAGAGGAAAATGACAAATAAAAGGAGGAGGAGAAGGAAAGAATTGAAATAAGGATCACGGGAAGAAAGTTGAAGAAATGACTAATAAAAGAGAGTAGGGGAAAAGAGGATAAAGAAAAAAAATGACCAAGAGAGAGAGGAAAGTAGAGAGAGGAGGACGACGACACAGAGAAAATGAACGAAAAAGAAAAGAATGGTTAGAAGAGGGAGAAATACTAGAAAGGAAAACGGGCGTCAAGAGAAGAGAAAGAGAGAGAGAGAACTGGAAAGATGGGAGAAGAACAGTGAGAAAGAAAGAACAGAAGGGGATATGAAAGAAAAAATAAAGAGGAGATACAGAAAGAGGAAAAAAGGAAGAAAAAAAAAGTGAGTGAGAAAGAAAAATGGTCAGAGTAAAGGGAAGAGGAAATGGAAAGAAAGAAAAAAAGTGAGGGAGAGAGAGGAAAAAAGAAAATATGTAAGAGAGGAAGAGAAGAAGAGAAAAAAACTGAGGGAGAAAGAAAAACGGGATGAGAGAAGTGGTAAGATACAGAGAAGATAAAGACCATGTGATAGAGAGAGAGAGAGAGAGAGAGAGAGAGAGAGAGAGAGAGAGAGAGAGAGAGAGAGACGGTTCTGGAGGTAAAATACTGTGAAAGCTGCTTAAGTTAATTAGTATTTTATGGAGGTAAAGATTGCGGTGAGAGAGAGAGAGAGAGAGAGAGAGAGAGAGAGAGAGAGAGAGAGAGAGAGAGAGAGAATGTGGGTCAGGAAAAGAAAGCGTTAGCAAGGGTATTATAGTGTGTGTGTGTGTGTGTGTGTGTGTGTGTGTGTGTGTGTGTGTGTGTGTGTGTGTGTTTTAAAGAGAGAACGAAAGCCTCATATCCTCTTATATATACACACGAAATAAACAAAAAAAAAATCACACACACACACACACACACACACACACACACACACACACACACACACCTCAAAAATTCATCTTTACATTTTAATTAAGATTCAAGAAGACTCATTTTTCTTTTAACACCTTTCCTAATTATATGTAGTCCACGATAATTATTTTTTATTTATTTTTACCGTGCTATTTTGATATGTGTTCGCTTTTGGAAATTTCATTGTGATATTTAAATATTTTTAATGATAATAACTACAAATGGAAAGCGTGCAAGTAATGAATAATCTAACCAATATGCTTTTCAATATTAATTCCCAGCTTTTTCTTTATGGATTTTATGGATCAATTATTATTATTATTATTATTATTATTATTATTATTATTATCACCACCAGTATCATCACCATCATCATCATAGTTCTCATTACCATATTATCATTATCTTCATCATTCTTCACCCTTACATTCATTACCATCAATATCATCATCGTCTTCATTATCATATCACCATTATCTTCATCATTCATCACTCTTAAATTCAATATCACCATCATCATCATCATCTCCATCATCATCATTACCATCACGACCCTCACCATCATCATCATCATCATTATCTGTACTTAGAGAAGAGGGGTGACAGGATTCAGAAGCAGGTAAACACACACACACACACACACACACACACACACACACACACACACACACACACACACAGCAGAAAAACTATCACCTGAGTAACCAGCTAAAATGGACCACTATTCTTACCTTTGAAATTCTCAGGTAAATCCCACAGGTAAAAATATTCCACACATCCCCTTACAGTCCCACAAAATCCATCCACTTCATATTAATTCATCCACTTAATATCTTGCCAGTTAATAATATGAGTAATCCATCCACTTAAATGATAATCCAGTTAATAAAAATCCATTCACTTGGTACTAATCTCCCCATACCATTAATCCATCAATTTCATATTAATCCATCCTCTTTGTAATAATCTTTCCATTTTAAAATAATTCACCTACTTCATAATGATCCATCTATCATATATTTAACAATCTACTGTTTAAAATCCGTGTGAAAATAGGTATGAAGATGACAATGAGGAAAAGAGAAGGACAGGATGAAAGGCGAAGATGGAGAAAAGGATGAGAAAAAGGCAGGACAGAGAAAGGAATGGGAAGTGGAAGGGGGTAAGGAAGGAGAACAAAAAGGGCAAGGAATGAAAGAGATGAAGGGAAATGAGAAAGAGCAGGAAAAAGAGATAGGAGGAGAAACAGGAAAAAGGGGGATGCGGAAAGGGAGGAAGGGAAGTAGGCAAGAGAGAAATAGGGATGAGAGGAACTGGAGGAAGAGGAAAAGGGAAGAGAACGGAAGGGAGGAACAGAGAGGGATAGAGAGAGGCAAAAATGAAAATACGAAAGGAATATATAGTAAGAGAAAGGAAGGGAGAAAAAGAGGGTAAGGGAAGGAAGGAAGGGAACGAAGAGAGAGAGAGGGAGAGAGAGAAGTGGGGACGGAAGGAAGGAAGGAAGATAAAGTGAGGGGAAGGGAGAGAGGAAAAATAGGAGAGAGGGGAGAGAAGAGAATGTAGGCGAACTGAAAGTAAAGACATGGAGGGAAAAGAGAGAAGACTGGGAAGGGGATATGTGAGCAAAAAAAAAAAGAAAGAAAAAGAATATGTCAATAAAGAAAAACGAGAAAGCTAAAAAGTAGGGACAATAATCGAAAGGAAAAATTACAGTGCATAAGAAGAGAAAAAAAATAATCACAAAAATAAAAATGAGAAAGATAAAAATGTGACAAGAGAAAAATTGTAAAAAAGGTAAAAAAAAAAAACACGGGATGGAAAATGATGAAAAAAAAGGAGAAAATACCTCAAACACGAAAAGTAAAAAGGCGAAGAACGTAATAAGGACAAGAAAGAACAAGCGAATGACACAAAAGAAAGGAGAAGAATGGGAAAGAATAAGAAAACAAAAGAAAAGAATAATGTGAAAGTAAGGAGAAAAGAGATGGAAAAAATGCTGAGGAAGAGAAGCCAAGAATAATGAGGTGACAAAACGGAGAAAGATGTAAATAGCAGACAGGCTTGAGGAGAAAGACGAATAAATATGAAGGAGGAGGAATGGGAAGGTGTAAGGAAGGATGTACAAAGGAAGGAAAGATAAAAAAAAGTTACATAAAAAGACGCTTGAAATTAAAGACGCAGAAAATAAGAAACGAAGAAGACTCACGTGAAGAGGAGAAAAGTAAACTAATTAGGGAAAACACGAGAAGCTTGAGAGAAAAGAAACAGAAAGAAAAAAGTAATAATGGAAAAATTATACATGAAGAAGAAGGAGTGGAAAAGGGAATATGAGAGGTGACGAGAATAAAGACACAGAATATTGGAGAAGCAAAAGAAAACATAAATAAAAGAGAAAAGTAACACAGAATAAGAACGAAAAATAGATGCTTGAATATAAAAAGATGAAAAAGTAGGTAAAAAGAATAGGAGTAAACAAAAAAAGATTCCAGGAAGAGGAGGAGCTTGGCAATAAGAATGAAGAAGATATAGAGATAATGGTGGAGGGGATGTTGCAGAGAGAGAGAGAGAGAGAGAGAGAGAGAGAGAGAGAGAGAGAGAGAGAGAGAGAGAGAGAGAGAGAGAGAGCGTAAAGAAACTAAGGGATTAAAGTGTAAGATACGAAAACTGTAGATGAAAAAGAAAAGAAAAGAGGGAAAACTGAAAAACGTTGTGTGTGTGTGTGTGTGTGTGTGTGTGTGTGTGTTAGAGAGAGAGAGAGAGAGAGAGAGAGAGAGAGAGAGAGAGAGAGAGAGAGAGAGAGAATAATAAAACACACAGTAAGGAAAAAGGAAAGAGAAACGAAAAGACAAATGAAGAAAAAAAATGAAGGAAAGAGGGAGGAAGGAAGGGAAAAAAAGAGAGAGAGAGAAAAGAATAAGGGTGATAAAGGAGAGAGATTAAGGCGGCCATGATAAGTGCCTGGCTCCTTTACTGCTGATGAGAAATAGCTCTCTCTCTCATCCCCTCGCTTTATTTTCTCTTATCTCATTTTCTCACAGCCTCGTTTTCTCACGTTTTTTCCCTTGCTTTATACCCCATCAGCTTAACCCATTATTTTGCCTTTAATTACTCTCTCTCTCTCTCTCTCTCTCTCTCTCTCTCTCTCTCTCATTTTCCGCTAGTTTTATATCTTATCAGCTTGTCCTTTTAATTTGCACTAAATTTCTCTCTCTTACTCTCTCACTTTTGCCTTGTTTCTCATCTCTCTCTCTCTCTCTCTCTCTCTCTCTCTCTCTCTCTCCTTTTTGCTTCTATTATATTCACCTGCTTGACCCATTACTCTCCACTCAACGACTCTCAAATTTTCTCTCTCTCTCTCTCACTTTTGGCTTTTTTCTCTCCCTCTGTTTCTCTCCCTTTCTCAGTCTGGCATTTTCTTCCATTTTTTTCTTCCATTATATTCCATCTGGTTGGCCCATTATTCTCTTTATTTTCTTTTTTTCTCTCTCTCACTTTTAGCATCTTGTCTCTCTCCTTCAATATAATTCCCTATCTTTAATTTTTCTTCTTCCATTTTTCCTTATTTTTTCGTGTCAATTTTTTTCCCAACTTTTTGCCCTATTTCCATTAAATTCTTCACAAAGTTTATTATTCTCTCTCTCTCTCTCTCTCTCTCTCTCTCTCTCTCTCTCTCTCTCTCTCTCTCTCGGCTTGATTTTTTTTATTATTTCTCTTTATTCCCTTTACTTCCAGATGGCCCTTCTAAGATGAGGGGAAATCGTCTGGTCTAAGAATAAAGAAAAATAGAGAGAGGGATTAATCGTTCTAAGGGGATTTATGGCGATTTTTTCATTCTCTCTCTCTCTGAAATCCTTCCTACGCTGAGTGACCGTCTGGAAGTGGAGAAAAGATGGAGAATTTGCCATCACACTGACACTCTCACTTCAGTCTTCCTTCCTACAGACCTACCTGCCCACGACGCTCTTTCCTATCTACCTTCTTCAATTCTTCTTTCCCTATCTACCTTTCCTCTCAGTGCCTATCTCCCTGCTTGCCTTCCCCCCCCATCTGCCTACCTTTCACTCCTTTCTTCTCCCTACCTGACTGCCTTCCTTCCTTCAAGCATATCCCTATTTTGCCTGCCTGTCTGCTGCCTCTGCGTCTGCCTCTCATTTGGTCTTCCTGTCTGCCTTCCTCACAAACTTCCTTGTACACTTGTCTTCCTTTCTCCTATCTGCCTCACCTTCTACCTGCCTTTCATTCAGTCATGTCTACCTACCTACCTACCAGCTTCCCTGCCTGCCAATCTACCTATCTACGTACGTCTCTTCTACCTACCTACCTATCGACCTATCTGCCTATTCTACCTACCTATCTACCTACCCGCCTACTTTCCTGCTACCTATCTCCTTGCTTGCCTGGCTCCCGTTCTGCCTGCATCTGAATCAACCTTCCAGCTTATTTTCCTTGATCCTCTTTGTCTACAGTACCTACCCATCTTCCTCCTACCTACAGTATCACCCTCACTTCCCCTTCTACGATCCCCTTCTTCAATTTTCTCCCCACCTTCCATATTCCCTAACTGCCTATCCACTGGTATCCCTGCCTACCTCTATCTGCATCACTGCCTACCTTCCTGCCTCCCTTAATCACACTGCCGATCAATCTAACTCCCTACATGCCTACCTCCCTGCCTTCCTCCCTACCAACCTTCTTGCCTCTTCCTACCTTCCTGCCTGCCTTCCCGCCTACCTCCCGGTGGTAACAGAGACGTATCAGCCACCTCCTCCACCTGCCTCACCTCACTCTGTCAGCATTACCTCATCTGTGTGTGTGTGTGTGTGTGTGTGTGTGTGTGTGTGTGTGTGTGTGTGTGTGTGTGTGTGTGTGTGTGTGTGTGTGTGTGTGTGTGTGTGTGTGTGTGTGTGTGTGTGTGTGTGTGTGTGTGTGTGTGTGTGTGTGTGTGTGTGTGTGTGTGTGTGTGTGTGTGTGTGTGTGTGTGTGTGTGTGTGTGTGTGTGTGTGTGTGTGTGTGTGTGTGTGTGTGTGTGTGTGTGTGTGTGTTTCTCCCTACCCCGTCCAAAGCCAGTCATTGTTCAGGTACTACAGCTAAAAATCAATGAATAAATACACAAATAAACTTACACAAAATCACCTCTGAATCGGAATGTTTTAAGCAATATTTCACACCTGCTGCCTGCTGGGTGGGGTGAGTGGGAGGGTATCAGTAGGCTTATAAGGGGATATCTACTGGACTTTAACTAATCCAGTGCCGCGGTCGGGCTTATGTTGCTAGTTATTATGATTACTAGTATCACATCTACTAAGCCTGGCTTATCTTGCTAGGATCGTAACGTCTGGGTATTTATGTAACCATGTACCTTAGCTTCTTCACTTTCCCTTTTCACGTCTCTCGGACAAAGGTACACTAACTTTCCTCCCTCCTAGTACCTACCAACCCAACCACCACACCTCGCTCCATCACTCTCGCTTACTCCCTCCTCCTTCCCATTCCTCCTCCCTCTCCCTCCCTCCCTACCACTCCTCCTCCCTCTCTCCCCTCCTTCGTTGCCTCCCTCCCTCCTTTTTGTCTTAATTTCCGCAGCCAAAACGCATTAGTCGAGGGAAATGGTCGGTAACAGGAACAAATGGTGATCCGGGAATATCCTGCCGGCAAATTTGGGAGGGAGGCAAGGGAAAGGAGGAAGGGGAAGGAGGGGAGGAGGGAAGGAAGAGGAAGGAGTAGAGGAAGGAGGGAAGGAAGGGGAAGGAGTAGAGGAAGGAGGGAAGGAAGGGGAAGGAGCAGAGGAAGGAGGGAATGGGAAGAAGGGAGAGGAGGGAGGGAAGGGGGATAGGAAGGAAGGAGGGAAGAGAGAAGAGGGGAGGAAGGAACTGAGGAATGGGTGAAGAGAGGAGGAAGGAACTGAGGGATGGGTGGAACTCAGGGATGGGAACGGATAGAAGAGAAGGGAGGGGAAGAAGGGAAGGAGAGGGAGAAAAGGAAAATGACGAATGGAAGGAACTGAGGGATGAGAAGAGGGGGAGGTCAGGGAGATGAAAGGAGGGGAGGGATAGAAAGGGAGGAGAAGGGAAGTAGGGAGAAGGAAAGGATGCAAAAGAAGAGGTGGGAAGGAGGAAGGGAGAGAGGAGGGGGAAGCAAAATACACAGAGTACACTGATACACAGCCGAGAGAGAGAGAGAGAGAGAGAGAGAGAGAGAGAATATCTGACCCAACTGCACCAACTTTATAGTGAATTAGTGAAAAAAAAAATGAAGGAATGGCACCACAATGAAAAAATGTTAAGGAAAAAAATACAAGTGAAGAAGAATTTAACTGATCAAATACAGCAGGCCTAATTAATTCCTTCACTACGATAATATTTCTGTCTTACTCTTCATTACGATATTACTCAACTTAGGAAGGATTTATCGCCGTGAAGGGGTTAAAAGCAGTCTCCACGAACCCTATTTCCAGCAAAGACGTTATTAACCTACTCAGTGATATTCCAGCTTCACTCCAGTGTCTTGGGAGGGGAGGATTGATGATAGTGTAGATACATACGATAACTATTTAACTATTCTACTATTCTGATGGTGTTATAATAGTAGTTGGTAGACTTGGGTGCCCTCCATCCACTCATTCGATGTACTATTATCTGTAAGTGATTCTACACTGAGTGACAAGCCGAATAATTTCCTGTTAGCCTAAGGTCAGTTTCACGAATAAACTATGAATTCCGAGTCGTAACTACATCTATCTGTCTGTCTGTCTGTCTCTCTCTCTCTCTCTCTCTCTCTCTCTCTCTCTCTCTCTCACAGGCTGGGTAAGGAAACGAGAGGCAGAGTCTTACCGTGTCTCCTGTTTCTCCACTCTTAAAACTCACTCCAAAACTGCATGAAACTTACTGGCGCTCGAGAGACTATAGTGCAAAGACACGTAATCACAATACCGTGTCTAGGCGTAGAATAAAATCGTCCAGAGCTGAAAAGAATACAACTAGACGCCACTGCAGTGAGGTGGTTAAAGGTAGTTATGTTTATGTAGGTGCCAAGTGTAAGTAATGGGCGTGCCTCTAGAACAATACTTAAGGGACGCGACAAAGGGCAGTAGAGATGAGTTATGGCAGGAAGGCAAGTGGGGTTCGCCACCTAGGGGAACATGTGGAAGGAAATAAAAGAGAGTGCATGCTTAGTGGAGCGGTGGAGGTGGACATGACTTGTGTAGTAGTAGTAGCTGTAGTAGTAGTAGTAGTAGTAGTAGCAGTAGCTGTAGTAGTAGTAGTAGTAGTAGTAGTAGCAGTAGCTGTAGTAGTAGTAGTAGTAGTAGTAGTAGTAGTAGTAGTAGTAGCAGTAGTAGTAGTAGTTGTAGTAGTAGTAGTAGTAGCAGCAGTAGTAACCCCGGACTTATCTGACTGTAAACCCAGTGGATTGCAGGCTTAAGCTGTCCTGCAGTCCACCAGTCCTCTTTATAGGAGTGCATTAATGTTGCTGGCAAACTTTTTTTTTTTTTTATGCGACTCGGTGGACAGACTCAGCAGCCCGTTCTCTGAGGCCCGTTTCACAACTTTACATGTCACCACTTGGGCGCTAATACCCACCGCCCATATAGATAAAACGCTCGGGACTGTTTTGTTCATAACTGGTGCGCTAGTATTATACCCTTTTTACTCTAACTTGGCCTAAATTGCCATCTCTCCATGCTGAGTACTTAGTTTAGCAAGAGATTAACATTAGAAGACGGTGCCAGTCACGAAGAAGTGCTGCGGAATGAATGTAAAGCCATGGTACTGTTTCTTTTGCAACGGAGTACGTGGAGTGAGATGCGGGAGGACAAAAACCTGGGCCAAGTTAAAGTACAAAGGAGTATAGTGGGGGTGCTTTTATATATTACTCGGTCTTTAGGGAGATCAACTGAGAATGCCTTAACGAAATTTCCATCCCCCATAATTTTCCTTCCCAGCTAGGCATTGATCTCGCGTCCTTTCTGTCAGCAGTCTTACTACATGACCACCACCTTCCCCCTAAAAGAAAAGAGTAAATGAGGGAAGGGGTCTTGAAGTGGCAGGAAAGGGAGAAATTAAGGGGTGACAGAGGAACTAGGAGTGTACAGAAATAAAGAAGCTGGAAAAAATAGGAAGAGATGAAGCAGGAAACGAAGGAAGGATGAGGTCAGTGAGCATGTGAAGGAAAGGGGGGTTGGAGTGACACAAGGGAGTGAGAGTGTGGTGATTGTGCAGTTGTTTATTCACCGAAAAATTAAACGTAAAATTGTATAGAGAAATAAATGTGGCGGCAATATAAGAAATAATGGTTAAAAACGAGATAAAATAAATATGGATAAACAAGAATCAAATAAATGAGTATAATAAAATAAATGAGTACACGAGGGATGGTGACTTGGAATGGGTGGTGATAGAGAGGCTTGGATTTCTCTCTCTTTTTTTTTGGGGGGGAGGGGGAGGCAACGTGGATGAACCCCGGGATTAGGTGTGTGGCAATAGACAGGTTGATAGACACTTTATTTTGACGTCAGAGGGCCCTTGCAATGTCCCTGCAGTACCATCCCGGTCAGCTGTTATGATATGGATTTTTGTTCTGCATCTTTTATTTATTCATTTACTTATTTATTTTTATTATTCTAAATATGTAAACTTTTCCTTGAACCTGGATAAAATTTTACTTAATCCTCCAGCTTTTCGTACACGTCATATTATTTAGTCTACTATAATTCCGATGTTTTTTTTTGGGGGGGTGGCTGGTTGCATTTTCTTTTTCCTTTTTAAATTCCATCACTATAACTCCAAGTTCAACGAAGACAAATTTAATCTATTCTTGCGGTTACCAGAAGATTTTATTCAGCTTACCACAGCTTTCTAGAGGTCAAGGGGTTAATGAGAGCAATATCTAGCATCATTTCGGTCTCTCGAGGTGAAAAAAAATCGTCTGGAGATGGCGGGGTGAAAATGAAAGGGTTGATAAGATTGGTGTGGTATTCAATCTCTCTCTCTCTCTCTCTCTCTCTCTCTCTCTCTCTCTCTCTCTCTCTCTCTCTCTCTCTCTCGCATCGTCTTCAAGGGCAAAATGAAGGCTCTTATTAACCCCTCCAATCCCAAATGTCGATCAGTCTGAATAAAATGATTACGTAAAAGCTAAAATAAAAATGCGTCCTCGGAGTGAAGGAGTTAAATTAGGGTGGCGAAACAGGTACATGAGAGAGAGAGAGAGAGAGAGAGAGAGAGAGAGAGAGAGAGAGAGAGAGAGAGAGAGAGAGAGAGAGAGAGAGAGAGATGAGGTAATGCTGACAGAGTGAGGTGAGGCAGGTGGAGGAGGTGGCTGATACGTCTCTATTACCACCGTGAGGCAGGAAGGATGGTTGGTAAGTAGGTAGGTAGGTAGGTAGGCAGAGAGGAAGGCTGAAAAACAAGGAAGGGGGGAGGGAGGGAGGCGGGAAGAGTGAGTAAAAGCAGAGAAAGTTTGGTGTAGACAGGTAAGAAGACAGGTGAGAAGGGGTGTAGAAGCGTGTGAGTTTTGGAGAGAGAGAGAGAGAGAGAGAGAGAGAGAGAGAGAGAGAGAGAGAGAGAGAGAGAGAGAGAGAGAGAGAGAGAGAGAGAGAGAGAGACAGACAGACAGACAGACAGAGAGAATGCCAATATTGATCACCATTTTCCACATATCACTCCCAAGGGAACAACTACACTTTGTTTTGTCCTCCTCGTGTGTGTGTGTGTGTGTGTGTGTGTGTGTGTGTGTGTGTGTGTGTGTGTGTGTGTGTGTGTGTGTGTGTGTGTGTGTGTGTGTGAAATATTACTTTTTGTGTACACATGCGGGAGTCAAGGTGAATGTGCTTCTGTGCGTGTCAGTCTTTGTGTAGTCATGTGCATACAAAAATAATGATGTGTGTACATATGTTGAGTAAGACTTCACCTCTGTGATAGTATGTGTACATATATGAATGGCTTGTGTATGTAGGAATATGTATGTATGTATTTATGTATGTGTGTACGCGAAATGGTCTGACATGAAACAAAAAGAGAATGACAATAGAAAAGAATAAAAAGAGGATGAAAAAAGAGAATTGGAAATAAACTGTACTATTAAAGTGAGAGAGGGGAGGATGACAGGAATTAAAGAGAGTGTGAGAGAGAGCGAGGAGTGTGAGTAGAGTTTGAGAAGTGAGAAAGTGCAGGAGGAGATGAAGTTTTGAGAAGAGAAAAAAGTGGAGAGAGAGATACCGTGAGGAGATGGTGCGTGTGCGACGAGAGAGAGAGAGAGAGAGAGAGAGAGAGAGAGAGAGAGAGAGAGAGAGAGAGAGAGAGGTGGAAGGTCAGAGGAGCGGAAGACAAGTAGATGAAAAACTCACCGCTTTCCCACTTTAAAATGCGCGTCTTCGTCTTTCACTTCTCTCTCTCTCTCTCCTTCTTGATCTTCTTTTCCTTTCCTTACCTTCGCACTTCCTTCAATCATCCTTTCCTTTCTTTTTCATCTTCCTCCCTTCCTTCTTTCAACACTCCACCTACTCTACTTCCTTCATTATATTGATTTTACGTTTTTCTTCCTTCCTATCCTTTCTTCTTTTAATGTTTCTTCTTCTCAAGTCTTCCTTAATCGCCATCATCTCATTCGTAGTTTCATCCTTTCTGTTTATTTTCACTTACTCTTTTTTCTTCATAATCCATTTCTTTTAATTCAGCGCTTCCTTGTTCTTTCCTTCAAATTCTTCCTACACTCATTTCATTCACTATTTTTTCCATCCTTCCTTCCTTCACTTATTTCCTTCTTGTCGCTTTTCTGTTAGGTGCTCTTTCACTTTCCCTCTTCTCAGTTCCTCTCCTTTCGTTTCTCTCCTTCGCTCCTTCCTATTATTTTTTCTCCCTACCTCCTTGCTTAATTGTTTTCCTTCTCTCCCTCCCACCTTCCTTCATTACTTCAATCCTTACTCCTTCTCCTCTTCCTTAAGCATTCATTCTCCATCACCTTCATTATTCTTTCTTCTTCATTTTCTCATCTTCTTTACTTTCATTTTCTCCCTTCTTTCATCTATCCTCCCTTCGTCCTCTCTTTTCTTCTTCCCTTCACCCCTCCTTAAATTTTATATCTTCTCTTCTTTCCCTCTTCATCTCCCTCCCCTCCCTCGTCTTCTTCCCTCCAACCCTCTTTGCTTCTTTGCCTTCTCTCCTCTTCCTCCCCCTCTCCTTCCTTCTCTCTTCTTCTTTCTTCTGTCCCTCCCTCCCTCCTCCTGTCCTTCCCTCCCTACTTCTCTCCTTTCCTCCAAACGCTCTGAGTGACATGCCAACACTTAAGATCCAGGAGTTTGAACCATTTCTCCTCTCTCTCTCTCTCTCTGTCTTTCTCTCTCTCTCTCTCTCTCTCTCTCTCTCATCTCCATTTAACTGATCCCTTCGTACCCTTAATTCCTATTTACCATTTTTAACTCCCTCCACACTTTCTCTCTCTCTCTCTCTCTCTCTCTCTCTCTCTCTCTCTCTCTCTCTCTCTCTCTCTCTCTCTCTCAGTTCCATCACATCCCTTTGTCTGTTCTCTCCTCCTCTCCTCTTTCCTCCTTCTCTCTCTTCTATCCTCTCCTTCCTCTTTCCTCCTTCTCTCTCTTCTATCCTCTCCTTCCTCTTTCCTCCTTCTCTCTCTCTTCTATCCTCTCCTTCCTCTTTCCTCCCTTGATCCTTCCTTCCTTCCCCCTCCTCCCCCCAAGCCCTTGATCCCACCCTGAGTTGTTTTATCGCCAGTGTCTCTGAATTGCGGGGGGGGGGGGAGAGGAAGAGGAGAAGGAAGAAGAGGAAGAGGGAGAGGAAGATGAGGAGGAAGTGGGAATGAAGACAGAATGAAGAAGAAGGATGGAATGGAAGAAAATATGAGAGAAAGATGGTAAAGAGGTAGGATGCAGAAAAAATGAACGAAAGAAGAGAAAAAATGAGAGTGAGAGGAGAGTGAGAGGGAGAAGAGAATGAGGGAGAAGGAGAGGGAAAGGGGGAAAAAAAAAGGGAGGAGAGAAGAGAAAAATGGGAAACAGGAAAATGGTCGAAGCCTGAAGAAGGAACCGGTGATGGTGTGCGGGGCTGGGAAAGAAAATAACATAAAAGATAAAAAGAATGGCCAAAGGTAAAAGAGGAAGGAACATGAAAAATTCAAGACAGGAGGAGGAGGAGGAGGAGGAGGAGGAGGAGAGAGAAATTCTGAATGAACGAGGAGGACAGGAATGGGAGGGAGGAGGGTATGGAATGGGAGGGAGGAGGGTATGGAATGGCGAGATGAAAAACAAGGGAGAGACAATGAAAGAAATTAACACCTGGAAATTAATGACACACCTTAATGTATTCCCGCTATTTCTTGACGATTTTATACAGCGCTGGGGAGATTTATTACACTGAAGGGGTGGAGGAAGGATATATATACAATCTCTCAAATTCGAAGCCCTCCAAAAATTGAAAAATAAAAAAACGTTTGGATAACAATGATAAAGGTGTTAAGAGCGGAAGGTAGGCAAGGGGGGAGGGTGATGATAGTTAACCTCTTTATTACTAGTTTCCCGAGCTGCATAAAATCGTCTGGAGGCAGCAAGGATAAAAGTCAAATCGTCACCTTAGTCAGGGGGTTGATGGGTATTATTTTTAAACCCCCCTTCAGACTATGGGGTTCTTCTTGAGCTGAGTAAAATCATCCGTAGGTAACCAGAACAAAGAAAAGCCTCGTCTTCAATTATTCTTCCTATATCCAGACGATTTAACTCAGCTTACGAGGAACTTTCGAATTACAGGGGGTTAGATATAGCCTTCCTTAATCCCATCACTACTAGATGTCCCTCCTAACATGAATACAGTAAAATCGTCAGGTAACAGTCTCAGTACACAAATACGTCGTCGTTGTGAAAGGTACAAGGAGAGGGAACAAGGGAAAAGAGAGAGAAAAAGGAGAATGGAGGAAAGCGAGACTGGAGGAAAGGGTGAATGAAAGAAAGGGTAAATGAAGGAAAGAGAGAATGAAGGAAAGGACGAATGGAGGAAACGGTGAATGAAGAAAAGCGAGAATGGCAGAAAGAGTAAATGAAGGAAAGAGAGAATGAAGGAAAGGAAGAGTGGAGGAAAGGGTGAATGAAGAAGAGCAAGAATGAAGGAAAGAGTGAATGAGGGAAGGGAAAAGTGGGGGAAAGGAAGAATGAAGGAAAGGGTGAATGAAGGGCATGGAGGAAATGGAGAATAAATGGAAGGGAGAGTGATGGAAAGGAAGAATGAAGAGTATGGAGAATGGATACTGTGAAACGGGAATGAGGCTGCAAGAAAGGTGACAGATGTGGAGAAGAGGGAGATGAGGAAAGGAAAAGTGAGAGGAGAGGGGAGAGAATGGGAGAGGAGCGAGGAGAGAAAGGGTGAGTACAGACAAGGAGAGAGGAGAGGTATGAGAAGGGAGAAAGGGAGAACAAAGGGGGAGGAGAGGATCAGATGGGAGGGAATGGCAGCTCTGTCTCTTTGTCCACGTCCTAGTGCTTGTTTTTCTATCCTTGTCTTTCAGTCATAGGATAGAGTTTTGTAGTTATAACCTTCCCTGGAACAAACAGCCTCGAAAGGAACAATAGATCTGTTACTGTTGGCTCTCCTTTGCACTCCTATTTACTCCTTTCTACTCCTCTCATACCCTCCCTCCCCCACATCCCTTTTCATTCACCCCTCTCCCCTCCTTTTCTCTACTCCCCATCCCTACTATCAGCTCAGTCCCTCTCACGTATGTTCTCTCTCCTCCCCACCCTCCCTCCCTATTTCAAGCACTCCCTAGACATCACCACGTATACTGTCTCTTCCACTTCCCTCCCCACTCCCCTTCACGTACACGCCTCTCACTTCCACACTTTCTCTCCTTCTCCCCCTTCCCCTCCCTCACGTCCTGCTGAAAGAGTTTGTAGTGGCAAATGTAGGAGTCAGCAACAGCACTCGAGAAGGAAGAAGCGTACAAACTGAGCTCGTACAAGCCCCCGCCCATCAGGCAGTCACAAATAATAGTGTATCAGTATCTTCCTCACCCAGCGATTCAGTACGTTCCTCGCCAAGCGAAGTCCCCTTTACTATGGTAAGAAATGGCGCAAAACCCGGAAAAGATTCGAGGAAGCATCTTCCCATAACTACGTATAATCGCTACCAGATCCTTGCCGAAGCGGTAAATGAGACAGAAGAAACAAGGCTTATTGGGGACTCTATTGTACGCAGTCAGCTGGAGGAATTTTGTGGACGTGCCCCCATCAGCAGAAAGAGGTACTGTTTTCCAGGAGGTGGACTAAGTGATATCACAGAAGCCTGCGATGAGGTCACAAAAGACGCAAATGATCAAACTCTATACGTTATCCATGTTGGTACAAATGATCTGAAGCGCAGTAGATCAGAGGAATTGCTAGCAAAGTATCATGAAATGATCAAACGATTCAAAACTAAGTCCACTAATATGATAATATCTGGTATACTCCCAAGGATCAAGGCAGAAAATAGTTTCTATGATAAGGCCTTCAGCACAAATAACCGGCTCAAATCTCTCTGCACGCAAGAGGGAGTCGACTTTGTCAATCTGTGGGACCAGTTTTATGAGCAACATACTCTATTCCAGAAAGATGGTCTCCATTTGAACTCAGTAGGAGCGGCACGGCTAGGTAGACTTCTACACGATAAAGTTGCCCTCTTCAGATCAAAAAACGCGGCACGTCCAGGAACAGTAACCTTAACGTAAATACCCACAAAGTCAGATCACCAACTGTTCGGAACGGAATTAGAGTCTGCTATGCTAACGCACGTAGTCTACGTAACAAGTTTGAGGATTTAGAATCTCTAATTTACCTAGAAAATTATGACATCATTGGCATCACAGAGTCCTGGATTAACACATCTGACCGTGACTTTCTAGCGGAATACTCACTAACAGGGTACAATATTTTCAGCTGTGAGCGACCACATCGAGCTGGTGGCGGTGTTTTACTATATGTGAAAACTAGTCTCCATCCCCTTGTGCTATCCAAACCCAGTATTACCAACATAGATGCCAGTTATGTTCAGCTAAGTATTAATTCACACAAAATAAATATATGTCTCATCTATCGTCCGCCAGCACAGTCAACTGAGACAGATGAAAAACTTTATGATCAAATTGCGGAAATTTGTTGTCAAGAGGATAGCGTAATTTTTGGAGACTTTAATCTACCGGTAACAAAGTGGGGTGAATCACTGACGGCACACTCAGGACAAGAGCTTTATACGAATCTTCAGGAAAGCGCCCTTTCCCAACACGTAGAATACCCAACGAGAGGAAACAATATCCTAGACATCATCTTGACTACAAATGATAACCTAGTCAACAACGTTGAAATAGGACCTGAGTTTAGTTCCAGTGATCATCGAACTATACAGTTTAATATTACTACTGAAAAAGTAAAAGAAACGGAGAGCAAAGAAAAGGTCCCAGATTATCGTAGAGCTAATTTCAACAGGCTCAGAGCGCTACTTGCAACTGCAGATTGGAATCAAATGTCTGAAACCGATGACATAAACCAAGCATGGGAAATATTCACCGAAATTTTTAATGAAGTGGTAAAGTCATGTGTGCCACTACGTAACAGACGTCCAGCTGGAAATAGTAAACCAAAGTGGTGGTCCAGTGAAATAAAAAGTAACTTAATAGCCAAAAAACAGGCATACCATAAATATAAAGCTACACAAAATAATGATGATAAATTACAATACGATAATCTACGCCGCACATCGAAAAGACTTATTAAACAAAGCAAAAGAGCACTGGAGATCCACATTGCTAATACGTGCAAATCAAATCCTAAAGAATTTTACAGTTACATTAGAAAGAAAAAGGTTATGACTACATCAATAGGTCCTCTAGAAACAAACAATGGCAGACACACTGAAAATGAGGTCGAAATGGCAAACATTCTTAACGATTACTTTGCGTCTGTTTTTACAGTAGAAAACACCACCAGAAACCTACTGTTACCCACAAACCAAGCAAATAGCACAGTCCTTAGTAACTATGCTATTGATAATAATGATATCCTTTCAGCCATAAATAGTACGGACATAAACAAAACCCCTGGCCCCGATAAAATATCACCGAGAATTCTCAAAGAAGCAAAACATGAGTTACTGCTGCCACTCTCTGTCTTATTCAATAAATCATTAAGTACTGGGAAAGTTCCACGCGAATGGAAACTAGCAAATGTAACACCAATTTTCAAAAAGGAAATGAGTCGCACCCAGGAAATTACAGACCAATCAGCTTAACATCAGTAGTGTGCAAGTTAATGGAAAAAATCATAAGAGATAAAATAGTTAATTATCTAGAAGAAAATAATATAATTAAAGACTCGCAACATGGATTCAGACATCGTCGTTCATGCTTAACTAACCTACTGGACTTCTTCCATGATGTTTACAAATCATACGATGACTCAAGAGCAGTAGATATAATTTACCTCGACTTTCAGAAAGCATTTGACACTGTCCCTCACAAGCGTCTCATGAGAAAAATAGAAGCACATGGAATAAAAGGAAAGACGCTAAAATGGTTACAAGACTGGCTGTCAGACCGAAAACAGCGAGTTGTGATAAACGGAAAGGAATCCAAATGGCGTAATGTGATCAGCGGCGTTCCCCAAGGCTCAGTACTTGGACCGATACTTTTTATTATCTATATAAATGACATTGATGAGGGTCTAAATTGTAAAGTATCCAAATTTGCAGATGATACTAAAATAACCAGTAAAGTCACTTCAAAATTACAGTGGCAGCAGTTACAAAATGACCTTAATACTTTAGCAAGCTGGGCAGAAAAATGGCAAATGAAATTCAACACAGAAAAATGTAAAGTACTTCATATTGGAAGTAACAATGTCCATGCAAATTACAAAATGAACAATATTCAGTTATCAAGTACAGACAGTGAAAAGGATCTTGGTGTGATAATATCAAATGACCTAAAACCAAGCAAGCAGTGTACCGATGCGGTAAAAATTGCAAACAAGCTAGTGGGTTTTATTGGAAGAACTTTCGAGTTTAAATCGGAAAAAGTCATACTTGCCTTGTACAACTCGCTAGTGCGCCCCCATCTTGAGTATTGTGTGCAATTCTGGTCTCCGTACTACAGAAAGGACATTGAAAAATTAGAGAAAATTCAGCGAAGAATCACAAAAATGGTACCACGACTTAGAAACAAACCATATGAGGAACGCCTTGAAGAACTTAAATTATTTAGCCTAACGAAGCGCAGGTTAAGAGGGGACCTTATTGAAGTTTTCAAAATCATGAAGGGATATGACAACTTAGACATGAATAAATATTTTGATATAGACCGGTCTAGTCAAACCAGAAGTAATGGCTGCAAAATCATGGGAAAACGATTCCAATCCCACGAAGCAAAAATACTTCTTCTTTAACAGAGTTGTAAATATCTGGAACAGATTACCCTCAGATACCGTGAACAGTATCTCAATTGAGACATTCAAAAACAAATTAGACAAGTATTTGCACGAAAATCCTCAGCTGACTCTTTTTCTGTCCGAATAACTTGCTTTTATAGCTACGGCACATGTAAGTTCATGCCTCCTTAGTCTACAAGACACCCGTAAACAATGTACCCGTACATAGTGTTGCGTCACGATATTATACATTTTCAATTTATTCGGTGCAAACAAAGCAATATAAGCACAGATTAGGATCTGCACAGATAACCCTGAGTTAACGGTCACTACTCTTACTTTCGACCTGTGATGGGCTGTGGATCACTGAGGGTCCCTGTTAGTCAAGAGACAAACATCGGGAATTTGTTAATGTACCAGGGGCCACTGCTTCAGGATGAAACTTGTGTACTGTCCCACATGGGAGAGTTCCTTGTCTCAGTGGAGTGAACGGAGCTATTGCCTGATTGACTGCTGCCTACCTAAAGCGCCAGGGAAGGTTGCCGCACCACCCCTAAACATCCACTCTGTGCATTGCACATCCACACTGTGCACTGTGCAGTCCCCTTTCATCTAAGACACTCGTCCTATATACTTTTCAGTCTCCCCAGCGCAAAGAAAGCAATATAAGCACAGATTAGGAGCTGCACAGATAACCCTGAGTTAACGGTCACTACTCTTACTTTCGACCTGTGATGGGCTGTGGATCACTGAGGGTCCCTGTTAGTCAAGTGACCACCATCGGGATTTTTAATGTACCAGGGGTCACTGCTTCAGGATGAAACTTGTGTACTTGTCCCACATGGGAGAGTTCCTTGTCTCAGTGGAGCAAACGGAGCTAGGGCCTGATTGACTGCTGCCTACCTTAAAAGCGCCAGGCAAGGCTGCTGCACCACCCCTAAACATCCACACTGTGCAGTGTGTAGCTTCCACGTTATGTCCACAGACTTCCCATTAACTCAATGTAACTGGTTTATAATGTCATGCCGTAACTATTATTTTATTTGTTTACTTTCTCTTTCAGGTTACTCTATCGGGTAGCTCATAGATAAAGTATTATAGAATGTGACTTTTCCTTTCCAGTGTTTCCTATAAAATTTCCATGTCAGTTTTTCCATGCTGCATGGTGGTTTTTCTCACTTTTTCCTGGAGGGTTTGGTGGTGGGGGAGCCTTCTTGCTTTCCTATCCTTATCCTTCAACATGTAGAGTTAGATCTTGTAGTCATAGTTTTCTCTAACAAGCAGCCTCGAAAGGACCATAAGGTCTGTTGCTGTTTGCTTTCCTGTGTAATCCTGTGTAATCCCCCTTACTCTTCCCCCTCCCCTTCGAACTCCCTCCTGCCCCTTCCCCCCCGCCCCCGTCGTGTCTCGGGTCATTCCTCTCATAAATGGTCGTCTTCCCGCCACCTCACCTGCCTCACCCTGCCTTACCTTCCCTTACATTGCTGTATCATGCCTACCTTCACCACCAGCCTTGCCTCCCCAATGCCTACCCTGCCTGACACTCTGCCTAACCTGGTCCCTTCTACCTACCGAACCAATCCCCTGCCTTCCTGCCTCCCCATACCTACCATGTTTCTCCCCTGTCTATCATGTTTCTCTCTGCCTACCTTACCTCCCCCATATCTAAGCTACCTCCCTTCTCCCACCTGTCCTGCCTCCCCTTACCTGTCCTGCCTCCCTCTGCCTGTCCAGCTTTTCCCTGCCTCTCTCCTTACCCTGCCTACCCTACTTCCCCTTGCCATTCCTGCCTTCCCCTGTCTAACTTCGCCTCTCCTACCTACCTCTGCTTCTCCCCTGTCTGACCTGCCTTTCTCTGCCTCTCCCCTGCCTGTCCTGCCTTCCACTGCCTCCCCACGGTGTCGTCAGGCTATAGTGTAGCTCCCCTGGATGTTATAAGCCACCTCTGTGTCTTCCTCAACTCTCTCTCTCTCTCTCTCTCTCTCTCTCTCTTTCTCTCTCATTTCTCTATCCATCTATCCATCTATCTCAGAAAGATAGACAGACAGTGACAGATAGATATAGACAGATATAGATAGACAGAGACAAAGAGATAACTTCAAACTTCTAGAATTCATTAATTTGTCCATATAAAAAATTCTTTGTTACGTACTTATCTTTTCAGTACGATGATTCACTTATATTATTACACACACACACACACACACACAATGCTAATGATATGAGTGTCCCCTCGTACTGAAGAGGTTAATAATAAAGGTGAATTACAGAGAATGCAGTACCGGTAAATACATAGGTTACAAAAATGATCTAATCACCGCTACTTCTGCCCTAGTGAGAGAGAGAGAGAGAGAGAGAGAGAGAGAGAGAGAGAGAGAGAGAGAGAGAGAGAGAGAGAGAGAGAGAAAAACAAATATTTTCACTAAAAGAAAATGGAGAACGGAAATTCTAGCTTTCAAAATATAAAATTCATTCAGCACGGCCATTTACTAAAAAATATTATAAACACAACATAAAATTGTGCCTAAAAATAATGTGTTAAAATTACAGGGTCAAAAAATGCAATAATATACAAGGAAATCATTTTAACATTTCAACATCCGATGCAATAAGCTGAAGGAAATATTTGTCTGATTTAAAACTATTGCATAATTTTTAAATATATGAGATAAATATTTTGATACTGCACTGCTAGACTAACTGTGTGTGTGTGTGTGTGTGTGTGTGTGTGTGTGTGTGTGTGTGTGTGTGTGTGTGTGTGTGTGCGTGCGCTTTTCCACAAACACTTTCATGACGAATTCGTTTTATGTTAATCTTTCTAGACAGACTTTTTTTTCTTTTTTCTTTTTCATTTTCTTTCTTTTTAACTTAGAGGAAAACGGGAGACCTAGTAGTAAAAGGGCGACCGTACTCTCTCTCTCTCTCTCTCCAGTTACCTTCATTGTCATTTTCCCCTCTCTCCCTTCCATTTCTTTCCCTTCTCCTCCTCCTCCTTCTCCTTCCCCTAACTCACCTCACCTCTCTCTCTCTCTTTTAATCTCCTAATTATTATCATCGCCAGTACCTTAGTCTCCCTCTCTCCTAAACTTCTCTTTATCACGTTCTCTCTGTTTCCCTCCTTTATTATCAACCTTTTTATTACTCTCCTAATCTCTCCCCAATCCGTATATTGCTCTCTCTCTCTCCCCTCAACCACCTCAAGTACTTGCTCATTTCCTCGCATTCCCTCCCCTCTAATCCCCCTCTCTACTCTCTCTCTCCCTCAAACATACTCGTCCTTCCATAATCTTCCTCTAAGCCCCTCCTTATTCTCCTCCTTTACCGCTACGTACTCCTTCCTTCCTCTTTATTGATCCTCTCCTCTTCCTTTACCCTTCTTCCTCTTGCAGTGCCTCTTCCTCTCTCCTTCGCCTTCCTCTCTCTTTACTCTCCTCCTTCCTTCCTTCTTATTCCTCCTCCTTTATGCTCCTGCCTCTTCAGTGTTTCTTACTTTCTCCTTGCTCTCATCTTCTTCCTTTATTATGCTTTCTCTTCCTTTCTCCTCTCTGGTCATCTTTCCTTCATCTCCATTCTTATCCATTACTGCGCAGTACTCCTACTTCCTTGCTCCTTACTGCCTTTCTCTTCCTCTTTATTCATCTTATTCTTGCAGTGTTTCTTCTTTCCTACATCTTCCTATCTCTCTATTCTCCTCTTCTTTACCGCTTAACACTCTCTCCTTACTGACTCTACTTTTTTCCTTTTCCCTCTTCATTTTGCGGTATTATTTCCTCTCTCTCTTCTCTTCTTCCCCTTCCTTTCACCTTCCTCCCTACTGCTCTCATTTTCTTTCTCCTCTCTTCCCCCCTCCTTCCTGTTTACTCTCCTTCTCTACCGCTAAGTACTCCTCCTTCCTTCCTTCCATTTTATTACCCTTACCTTCCTCGTTTATCCTCCTTCCTCTCCCTGTGTTCCTTCTTCTTTCTTCCTTTATTATTTCCCTCTATTATTGCTACGTATTTCTCCCTCCATCCTTCTTATTGCTCCTTCGCTTCACTTTCTTCCATCTCTCTCTTCCTGCGTTTCCTCTTCTCTCCTTCTTCTTCCTCTCTCACTCCCCTTTCCTTCCTTCTTAATGTTTCTTCACCTTCTCCTTCATCCTTCTACTTACAGTATTTCTTCCCTCTTCCTTCGTTCTTTCTCTTACTCTCTTTTCCAAGCTTCCTCTCTCCTTCGTCTTTCTCACTCCTTAATGTCTTTTTTCCTTCCTCCTTCATCCGCCTCTCTACTTCCTTTTCCTCTCTCCTTCCTCTTTACTACTCCTTCTCTGCCTCCTTTATCTTTCCTCTAACAGTGTTTCTTCTTTTTTCTTTTTCTTAGTCATTTACATCTCATTCCTAAGAACAAGTACCGATTACAGTATTTTTCTTCTGCTCTTATATTTCTACTGATTCTCTCTCTCTCTCTCTCTCTCTCTCTCTCTCTCAATCGGCCCCATACACGTCCACTCCCAACAATTCCAAGTCTTTAATGCCCATCCACGACCGATTTCCAAGCGACACAGTAAGCGTAGTAGCACTGTTTTCTCAGCGATTTATTATTCCATTTAAATTCTAACATAGCCTAGGATCTCAGGTTGACAGTTTTTATTAGTAACATGGCCTAGAAGAGGATATTGAGGCTTATTGTGCATAATAAATCGCTAAGGAAGAGGCGTTAAGATACCCCGGAAGCCACTTAGGATATTATGACGCTCCATCATCTTTCCCACCCTCTCCCCCACGCCACCCTAGTAGTTAGGTCCGGATAAAGAGACAAGGGGGCGAGGAGAGTCCGGATAAAGAGACAGGGGGCATGGAGAGTCCGGATAAAGAGACACGGGGGCAAGGGAGTCCGGATAAAGGGACACGGGGGCAAGGAGAATCCGGATAAAGAGACAAGGGGACGAGGGATTCCGGATAAAGAGAGGCAGGGGGGCAAGGGAGTCTGGATAACGAGACACGGGGGCAAGGGATTCCGGATAAGGAGAGGCGGGGGGGGGGGGTCCGGATAAAGAGAAGAAGAGGCAAGGGGAGTCCGCATTAAGAGAAGCAGAGGAGTCCGGATAAGGAGAAGCAGAGGAGTCCGAATGAGGAGAAGCAGGGGAGGCCGGATAAATGAAAGGGGAAAGGGGGGGGGGGTCCGGATAAACAGGGTAGAGGGCAGGGGAATCTGAACAGTCGGGGCTGGGGGGAGAGGGGTCCGGGAAATGGGGGGGCAGGGAAGTCCGGATAGAAGGAGATGGCAGGCATTTCCAGATAAAGGGTTGCAAGGGGTAGGGTATGCGGATAGAGAGAGGGGAGAGGTAGGGGGGTTAGATAAATGGGGGAGACGGGGGAAGGAAGTGGCAGGGATTTTCAGATAAAGGGTTTCGGGAAAGGTAGGGGGGTGCGGATGAAGAGAGGGTGGAGGTGGGGGGTGGGTTGGATAAATGGGAAAAGGGGGAGGGGGTCCGGATAAAGAGAGGGGCAGGGGAGGGGGCATTCGGTCTTCCGGCTGGGTCCGCCACTTAGCGTAATGAAGACCTGATTTACGGCCTCGAGACGGATCCGGCAGAGTAAGATGGGGATCCGAGACGACTTAGTTTGGGATAGTGAGAGGCGAGGGAGATTGAGGAGTGGGAGGAGTAGGGATTGAGGGGTGGGAGGAGGAGGGATTGAGGGGAGAGATGAGGGGGATAGAGGGGTGAGGAGGAGGAGGGACTGAGGGGAGGGAGGAGGAGGGATTGAGGGGCATGGAAGAGAATGTGAGTGGTAAGTGAGGGAAAGGACGTGAGGGTGAATGGACAAGGGTGGGAGGATAGAGAAGTGGAGAGGGAGGGAGGGAGAGAGAGAGAGAGAGAGAGAGAGAGAGAGAGAGAGAGAGAGAGAGAGAGAGAGAGAGAGAGAGAGAGAGAGAGAGATGGTAAAGAATAGAAGGAGAATGTCAGTAGTCTGTACGAGGGGTGGGTGGGAGTGAGGATATGAGAGATGAAAGAGGAAAGTAGAAGGGGACAGGGAAGAATAAGGGAGGGTGAGGTGGAAGGGGGAGGAGAGAGGGGAGAGAAAGCAATAAGGGGAAAGGAAGTAATCTGAGAGACATATGACTAAGTTCAGGGCAGTGAAAAGCGAGGATCTGAGTGATTGGTGGGGAAGGGGGGTGTAAGGGTGAGGGGAGAGGTGGAGTGAGGGGAGGGGGGAAAGTATCTAGGGGAGAGAGGGGAGCTGTGGGGAAAGAGGGTAGTACGAGGAACTGGTGAGAGAACAGTGAGGGTGAGGAAGAGGGGAGAGAGAGGAAAGGAGGGGAGTACAGTACCAAGAGAAACGGAAGGAAGTGAGGAGTGAAGAGAATATAAATGATAAGGGAGGCTGTGTAAATGAGGAACTGACAGTGTGGGTATATGGGAAATGGAGATGGAAAAACTGGAAGAGTAAGGACGTGTGTGAGGGAAATGTAAGAAGAGGCAGATGAATGGCAGGGTAATGGAGATGGGTGTAAGGGGGAAGTGAAAACGAAACTGAGAGTAAATAAGAGGAGAGGCAGTATGTAATGGACAAAAGTGGGTGTAAGTGGTAAGAGCGAAGGTGGTGCAAAGGAGAGAGGGAAGGGGGAAAGAAGGGAAGAGATAAAGGTGGGGAGAAGAGAAAGAGAGATAAGAAGAGGGAGGATAGAAGGGAGAGGGGGCGAAGGAGTGTGGAGGGTTGGAAGGAGGTGGGGAGAAAGGCCAGAGAGGGGAGATGGAAGGGGGATTTAAATGACCAGGGTGGAATGGGAGAGGGATTTCTTTTAGTACTGGAGATATACATGTACTTACTAAATGTATTCTGGCTTAATCAGGATGGTATTGTTCCACTGAGAGACAGTTCAAGAACGATTTTATTCCTAAGGACGAGAGAAACCACAATGAAACTTTAACTCAACCAGTGAAAAGGAAAAAGAGTAGAGACGGAAAGGGAGAGCAGAAAGAGGAGAGGAAATAACCAAGTAAGAAATGGAACGATGAGGGGATGTGGTGGGGAAGGGAGGCTGCATGTGGGGATGGTAATGGGGAATGGTTGACACATGAACAAAGTGATGGAGATGAAGCAATAATGATGCGAAGTGTTGCGAGGACAGAGGTAAAAATGAATGATATAAAGTGGCAATAAATGGTGTTCCCTATCATAAATAAAAATGATGACCCACTGAAGATGGAGACGAGAGAATTAAACAATGCAAATTCACTCCTGGCTCCCAGAATCTGAATATCATTAGGAAAGTTATCTCTTCATTTAGTTCTTGGTGTGTAGTCTCTCTCTCTCTCTCTCTCTCTCTCTCTCTCTCTCTCTCTCTCTCTCTCTCTCTCTCTCTCAACTCAAAGCAAGTCATTCTCCCTTTGTGTGACAGGTGCTCCTTCAATCTTCATCCTCACAAGCTGGTTAGTCTCTCTCTCTCTCTCTCTCTGCCCCTGGCCCTCCTACAGTCCTCCTACCCTTCTGGGGGTTAGGGAGGGAAATGAGGGACGTTTTTACTACCAGGCAGTGAAGCAGCCCAGACATACACCAAATTATATACAACAAGCGATAGGGTACCGCATAGTCAATGGTCGGGGTATCTTTTTCCTGTTTCCACCGCCATATCACTAAAGCGCATAACAGAACGTGGAAAAAAAAAAGTGACCAAGCAATGAACTATAAAGCAATAAACGTAAAAAATAAAGGCAACGGACCAAATGTGTATGTGTACCTGCATCAGTCCACACCAGACCCACTGCAACGCCGAGCCTTACCATCGGGTTGACAGTGATGGCTAGAGTTAACCTATCCCACTGCTGACGAACTATGAATGGGGAAGGGGTGTGTGTAGAAAAAGTGATGCATGTAAAAGTGGTGTTTTGATTTTATTTCTGCGTGCCAGGGACCCGGTGAAAGAGACTGGCTGCCAACATATGTAGATGTATGAAAGGACGAACCAGCACCTACTTTAAATGTCTGTCAGGGAGCTGGCTTGAACCCTAGACTCGCGGGACATGCAATACGAGATGAGTACGATACTACCGAGCCACTGCAGCCCTTGGTGATTATACTGCATTGTCAAAAAAAGAACAATTCAAAATAATTGTTGATTTTTTTTTTTACAATGGATCCAACTCTTACAAAAATCAACCATTATGAAAGCAAGGCACCACGTCCAACAAATTAATCCTTCTCAAACCATAACAATGACCCCTTCTCTCTCTCTCTCTCTCTTGTTCATGAATCCGGCTCTCAAATAATTAACGGTCCATAAATCAGATTCTCCTAAATGACACTTCCTGGCTAAGAAAAGAAAAAAAAAATTGCCTACTTCTCCCTCTAAGCAAAATACAGCTAAAAAAAAAAACACTTACAGTAAAAAACAATGAACTACTCTGAAAACACCAAACCATTTCTATAAACAGTAAACTATCATCACTTCAGATAAAATGAACCATCCTCCACACACACACACACACACACACACACACACACACACACACACACACACACACACACACGCACACACACGCACACACACGCACACTCGTCTTCCAAAACAACGAACCACCCGCAAAACAATGAAACACGGATAAATACAAATTTATAATGCCCCCAAAGAAAATACCACAGTCTCAATACAGAAATCAAACCCTTAAAAACAATGAACCCCCTCTCAAAACAATGAACCCCCTCTCAAAACAATGAACCCTCTCTCAAAACAATGAACCCCCTCTCAAAACAATGAACCCCCTCTCAAAACAATGAACCCTCTCTCAAAACAATGAACCCCCTCTCAAAACAATGAACCCCTCTCAAAACAATGAACCCCTCTCAAAACAATGAACCCCTCTCAAAACAATGAACCCCTCTCAAAACAATGAACCCCCCTCAAAACTATTTGGTACTCATAAATCATTAACCCTATATTAATAAAGCTCTCAAAACAAACATAACCAGGGCCTCATTAGAGAAACTGAACGCTTCAAAACAACGTATCGTCCCTTCAAAAACAGCGAACCCCCGTCAAAACAATGAACCCGGGGCTCTTAAAACAAAAAAAGAGTGATCCAAAGCCCCTCATAACATCAAAGGCCTTCCATCACAAACTGTTATTATTCATGTCTCCCCCCTCCCCCTTTGAAAAAAAAAATAAAAAAAAATCTATGTTAGAGGAAATAAGTCAGTAATGGCATTATACGTGGTGTGCGGGGGTGAGGGCGTGGGGAGGGGAGAGGGAAAGAGGAGAGGAGAGGGAAAGGGAAGGGGAGGAAGGGAAGAAGCAAGGGGAGGAGGAAGAGGGGGTCTGATGAGAGGATGAAGGAATGAGGAGGGGAGAGGGGTGGGGGAAGAGAGGGTTTGATGAGGGGATGAAAGGATGGGGAGGAGAGGGAAGAGGGATGGAAAGGAGAGGGGAGATGAAGGGGGGAAGAGGAGAGGAGTGGAATGGGAGTAAAGGGAGATGATGCGAGGATGAAAGAGACGAGGGGAAGAGAGGGGATGAGGAAGGGGGAAGGATTCCACGAGGGGTCGAAATAATGGGTGGGGAGAAGAGAGGGTAAGAGGGGAGCAGGGTGAGGTTCAAGAGAAGGGGAGAAGTGTGACGGGAGAGATAGGGGAGGGGGAGAGAGGGGGGTTGATAAAATGAAAAAAAGAAAAGTGGGAAGGAAGGGGGAGGAGGAAAAGTGGGGGTAGAGGAGAGGAAAAGGGGATGAGTGAGGGAAGGGGAAGGGATGAGTGAGGGGAAAAGGTGGGGAGGGAATGGGTAATGGGAAAGGAAAGGGAGGAAATGGATGAAAGGAAGTGGAGGAGACGGGTAAGAGAAAAGGAAAGGAAGAGGTAATGAAAGTTTGGTGAGGAGATGAAATAATGACAGGGGTGAGAAGAGAGTATGCAGCTGAGGTAGAGAGGGGCGGGGAGGGGGTGAAGGTGGGGGTGAGGGGAGGGAGGGGTGGGGAAATTGAAGCCTGGGCGGGTGAGTGTTTGATGGGGATGGGAAATGATGGCAACACATTCTCTCTCTCTCTCTCTCTCTCTCTCTTTCCCACCGCTCCCTCTCCTCTTCCCTCCCTCCTTTGTCATCAACTCAATTATGGCGTAATTAAATGCTAACTGGTTTTTAGAGTTTACCACAGAATTAATTGCGACAAACAGACACACATGCAGACACAAGCGGCCAATCAGACACACAGTCAGACATGTGGCATCAGATATACACGGTCAGGCTATCAGATATACACAAACCTGGCGTTCAGAGATAAAATTACAATCACACACACACACACACACACACACACACACACACACACACACACACACACACACACCTGTTGACTGCAGACGCCTAGACATCAAGCCCCCCCCCCAAAAAAAAAAAAAAAAACTCACAAAAAAGACAGAAAAACCTACTCCAATAATTACAGTACCATTTTTCATTTACTCACTTATTTTTAGCGGGTACTTCTGTCAAATTACACAGAGAATTGCAAATAATTTCGTTTTTAACCAATGGGATTATATATAGTTTTTTTTTTTTTTTTTTTTTTTTATGTGACCGACTCTGGGCATAGGCTTCAAAGCCTGCTTTCAAGGCCCAGTAGTCCTCCTACGTACCGCACACCTCTACATGTCACCACTTCGGCACTAACACCCACCGTCCATACTGAATACATGCTAGGGCTGTCTCATACAGGACTGGTGTATTGGTATTAGCGGGGGTATTTTTACGACATGTCGGCGGGCCTTCTGGTACGAATAGATGAGTAAAGTCTACAGGCATATACTTCGTTTGACAGATTTATTTTTTTTTTCTTTATATTTCTTTGAGGGAGAGAGAGAGAGATGGGGAACTTTTTAATCAGAGGGTTTTATTTGGGGTGGAGATAAAAATTTAATAGGTATTTTTTTCGCCTTTTGAGCGCGTTTCTCTCTCTCTCTCTCTCTCTCTCTCTGCGATGTTGTGCGGGTGTTTTTTTTTTCCTTGGCTTTTTTTTTTTTGTGCTCTGTTTATTGCTGTCGGTAATGTTCTTATTGTAGGAGCTGTTGTTGTTGTTGCTGTTGGTGTTGATACAATGATTAATATCGTTACTGTAATTTAAGACTCAACACATTATCATCATCATCGTCATCATTATCAAGCTCAATACATCATCATCATCATCATCATCATCATCATCATTATATGCTCAACACATTATCATCATCATCATCATTAACATCAACACATTATCATCATCACCATCATCATCGTCATTATCATCAACACATTACCATCATCGTCATCATCATCATCATCAAGCTCAATACATCATAGCCATCATCATTATCCTCCTCCTCATCTTCTCAATCCTAATTTCTACAGAATTACTACGGGAAGAAATTTGCTCTGATAGGCAGAAATTACGAAGAAGAATAAGCCCTGAACCGATAAAAAAAAACTCAATCAAGGTACTGTAGATAAATTATAGTTGCCTTCCCTCTCCCCCTCTCCTTTCTACCCTCTATTTCTACCCTCCCCTACTCTACTTTCTACTCTCTCTCATTTTCCTTTCTACCCTTGACCTGTACCTCCTTCCGCTCTTCTCTTACAGCTGTTACTTCCTTCCTTATTCCTCAGTTTCCTTCCTGTCTTTCTTTCTCCGATAGTCACACACCGCCCCCTCAAATCATATTCTAGTTCCGTTTGTCTTCCTCATTACATCGTCATCTCCACATCGTCAAACCAGGGGACGGTATGAACTCTCTCTCTCTCTCTCTCTCTTCCACCCCTACTCCTGTACATTCTACCATAAAATCCTCTAAGCTAACATCAAAGCCAACTCCTTCAAAGACCCTCCTTCCTGTGTTTTTTTCCAAGACTTTTCAACACTTCTCCAACTTCCTCGTCTTCAACATCCCTTATCAACCGCTTAGCTTCCTTGGCGTCTTATTTTTGTTATTTTTGGTACCTTGAGACGGTTTTCCTCAGCTTAAGGGAAAAATTTCGAACTGCAAGCATTAAAACAGCCGTCATTAACCTTTTTACCTGAAGGGGATCTCCTATGGAAAAAAAAAAAATTCTTGAGACAGTTCCAAGAAAATACTGAAAAAAAAAGTGAAGTTGAGGGGCTAACAGATAAATAAATCAATAAAAGATAGAAACAGCTGTGAATTTACAATATCTTTCGTCAAATTATAAAATCTTGCCTTTTTGTTAATAAGAAACACAATATTATCAAACGTAAACAGAATGAAATTACGATACCAACACATTCTCAGAGCCTCAGTCTTACCACATATGCAGGTATAAACAGAGAGTATTAACTACATACAACCAAGCACGGGAGGCAACTGAGGCCATGTATATATAGCCTAATCCGTCAAGGTAAGCCAGATGTAGGTCTGCTCTCCTTGATTACCACACCTGACGCAATTCCATAACTACCACACACCACACTACCACACACCACACCACACCACACAAGTAATACACGCAGCCGACAATACTAACACCCCACCACACAAGTAATACACGCAGCCGACAATACTAACACCCCACCAAACTAGTTCACGCTGCCGACAATACCAATACCACAACTACCACAGGTTAAACACTACAGCCGAATCGGTAGAGGTGGCCTGCAGTCCTAATGGATCCAGGTTCGAATCCCGGCTGGGGCAGGGAACACTTTAAGGATTTCAATTTCGTTAAAAGGTGGATTTACTGATATACAAAAAAAGAATACCCCCGCTGATACCAATACACCAATCCTGTATGAGAAAGAGCCAGCATGCATTCAATATGGACGGTGGGTGTTAGAGTCAAAGTGGTGACATGTGGAGGTGTATAGTACCCAGGAGGACTGCTGGGTCTCCGGGAACGAACTGTAAAACCAATGCCCATAGTCGGACATACACACACACACACACACACACACACACACACACACACACACACACATCGCCACCAAAACTATCTAAATTTCAATAAAACTACCACACCACCACACTACCACACCACCACCACAGGTACCTCAACTCTCACACTACAACTACCATTCTACTTACCATACCGGCATTCCTACCACAGTGCCACTATACCCATCTAGGCTAACCAACCACAACTACCACACACCACAACTACCAAACACCACACTACCAACCACAGCCACCACAACACAACACGTACAACACTTCCATCAGAGAGAGAGAGAGAGAGAGAGAGAGAGAGAGAGAGAGAGAGAGAGAGAGAGAGAGAGAGAGAGAGAGAGTTCTACCACACTACACCTGCAACACAATCACACATACTAATTATACTTCAATCATAATTAATCTCGACTTTAATATCACACCACACCACACCACACCACCACAACCACCAGAACCTTACACATGTACAACAACCAATACTAGAGCTACCACACACCCACAGTAATATTCTCCTCACAACTACCTCATCTACCACAACTACCAAACCTTCACTACAACTACACTACCACAACCACCACATCCATCACACTTCCACACTAGTATTCTCTCCACAACTACCACAACCACATCTACCATCATTTTAGTATTCTTCTCACAACTACCACCATTTCAACCACCACACCACCACATCAGGAATATCCCCACAACTACCACCACTTCAGTCACCACAACTACCATCACTCCCAGCACCACATCACATTAGTATTCTCGCCACAACTACCACCACAACCACCACCACAACTACCACACCAGCACATTGGTATTCCGCCTTCGTGCCCCTCACCGACAGGACCACACCTCACCGATTTCTTTGAGGTGTTGCCTGGCCACTCCCCTCACCTCATCTCCCCTCACCCCACTTCACCTCCTCTTCCCTCCTCTAAACTCAATTAATCTCTTCTCACTTCACCCCATTTTACCTACCATACCCTATCCTCCCCTTCCCTCCTCTCCCCTTCCTTCACCTCCTCTCCCCTTCCCCCTCACATAATCTCCCCACACCTCACCTTATGTCGACTCACTTAACTTCCCTGTGACCCTCCTTACTTCGCCTAATCTCACCTAATCTCACCTTGACTCTCCTCACCTCTTTTCAATCAGCTTTCCTTACTCCACATCAACTTTTCTTGCTCATCACTTACATTTATTTGTCTCTCATTTCAGATAAAACTATTTCACTCCATGTACCCTTCTCTCTCTCTCTCTCTCTCTAAATTCCTTGCCTCAATCCATCCTCTTCACCTACACCTCAAAAATTTCTCCTCTGTTCCCCCCTTCCTTCCTCCTCCGCTCCTCTCCTCTCTTCTCTACTCCAATCCTCTCCTCTCCAAAGCAATCGTCCCCTTTTCCCTCTTCTCCTCTCCTGTCACTTTCCTCTTCTTTCCTATTCACTCTACTATACTCTTTTTTTTCCCTCTCTTCTCTTCTATATTCTCCCCTTATCTCCTTTCTACCTCCCTTCCCCCCACTCTCTTCCCATTCTCCACCTTTTTCTCTCTTTTCCACCTTCAAATATTCTTCTCTATGCCTTATACTTTTATTCACACAACTGGATTCACCTTTTTCCTAGTATCTACCTGTCTTTCCAAATTTTTCCCCTCTTTCTCCCTCTTCTTGGTGTACACTTCTAATTTCCCCTCACTCCTTGCACCACCTTTAGTACGATCTCACGAGTATATATATTTTACTTCAATCTTATTATCTCTAGACTTTACTTAGTTTAGGAGACACTTTTCTAACTTTGAGGGGTTAGAGATTACCTTCCTTACCCTCTTTATTGTCTCTCTCTCTCCTCAGCTGAATAAAATCCGTCTCTCCCTCTTTCTCCCTATCTTCCTCTCCCCTTCTGTCTCCCTCCCTACTCCTACCTTTCCCTCCCCTACCTAATCATCTTTTATTTTCTGATTTCTCTCCTTTGTTTACCTCCCCTCTCACCCTTTCTTTTTCCCCAGCCTTCCCTACCTGTCAGGCCCTCCCTTTCCTTACCCCCTACCTCCCCTTACCCCATGCCCCCTCCCCCCTGCCTCGTCATCTCTTCAACTAACTTTTTCAGCTTCTTGCCCTCCCACTCCCCCCCCCTCTCTCTCTCTCTCTCTCTCTCTCTATCTATCTCTCTCGCTCCCCTTTCCAGCTCTCCCTGTCTTTCCCACTCTCTTCCACCTTTCCCCCTCTCCGTCCCTTCCCTCTCCTAACACCCCATCTCTCCTCCCACGTCCACCCTTTTTCCCATTCTTTTCCATTCCACCCTCAAACCTCACACTCTCTCCCCCCTTCCCCTCTCTATCCCTCTCCTTCCTTCCTCTCTCTCCCTCTCCCTCCTTCCTTTCTCTCCCCCTCCCTCCTTCCCCTCTCTCCCCACTCCCTCCCCCTCCCCGTCCAGTCAACCCCCTGGATATTGTAGTTGTCACATGCCAAGCTGTTTGTCCAGACCGAGACGTGAGGAAAATACCATCACGAGGCGCGGGAAGTGGGGAGGGAGGGAGGGAGGGAGGGAGGAGGGAGGAGGAGGAGGAGGAGGGGAGGGGAGGGGAGGGGAGGGAGGGAGGGGAGGGGAGGGGAGAGGGAGGGGAGGGGAGGGGAGGGGAGAGGAGAGGAGAGAGGGGAGAAGAGAGGGAGGGGAGTAAGGGGAAGGGAAGGCGGGAAGGGTAGGACAAGAGTGAGGGGGCAATGGAATGGGGAGCTGAGAGGGAGGTTGGAGAGGAGAAGGAGGAGTGCGAGGAAGAGGGGAAATGGGAGACGGGAGAGGAGAGGATGGGAGGGTGAAGGCTAGATACGGAGGGAAAGGGGAAGGAAAAGCCGGTAGTGGGAGGAAGGAAAAGAGGGATAGGTGGGAGGGAAAGGGTAAAAAGAGAAGGGGGGAGGGGGAGAGTGCGGAGGATGGAAGGGAAGGATGAAGGACAGGGGAGTGAGTGAGAGGGGAATGGTAAAACAGGGGGAGCGGGCACATGGACGGAGGGGAAAGAAGTGTAGGTGCAAGAAGAGGGGAGAGGGAGGTTGGAAGGGGAGGGTGTAGGGAAGGAAGGGGAGACAGGGTGAAGGAAAGAGGAAGATGGAGGTGGTGGGGGTTGGACGATGAAAAGAAGTGAAAGGAATGAGAGGGGGAGAGAAATTGTAAGATGGGGAGAGGTAAGGGAGGAAGGAGGGGGTGCAAGACTGGGTGAATGAGAGAAGAGAGAAGATTGAGAGAGGGAAAAGTGAGAGAAGGAAAAATGAGAAAAAGATAAGAGGTAGAAAGAGTGGGGAATAAGAGGAACGTAAATGGACTAGGCTGTGAGAGAGAGAGAGAGAGAGAGAGAGAGAGAGAGAGAGAGAGAGAGAATAAGAGGAACGTAAATGGACTAGGCTGAGAGAGAGAGAGAGAGAGAGAGAGAGAGAGAGAGAGAGAGAGAGAGAGAGAGAGAGAGAGAGAGAGAAAGAGAGAGAGAGAGAGAGAGTTAAAAATGATATTAAAAGAACGGCACAGAAAAAATACCAGACTGGCCAAATAATACCATTTTTGTCTCGTTTTTCTCCTCCTCTGATCTTCACTCTCTCTCTTTCTCTTTCTCTCTCTCTCTCTCTCTCTCTCCTTATATTCCTTGTATATCAATTCAGCGTATTACAGTAATATTCTCTAATTACCATTCATACTCTCTCTCTCTCAACTTATATTACTACTAAATTAATTCAACTTATTAGTACTCCTCTAATACTCTCTCTCTCTCTCTCTCTCTCTCTCTCTCTCTCTCTCTCTCACTAACTTCCACCCTTGTTTCCTCTCCCCTCTTTCCCCTCTCCGACCCCATTTCCGTAATGCCATTCTCCTTAGTTCCCCTCACTTTCTTCACTCCTCAGGTTCATCTCCCTGTTCATTCTCAACTTCCTTCCTTCTCCTCTCTCCCTTCCTTCCTTCTCTTCGTTTTCTCCCTTCATTTCATTCCTTTTATTTTTTTCTCTCCAATGTTCCCCCACCCCCCTCACTTTTACCTCTCCTCTCCTGTTCTTCTGCCTTCATTTTCATCTCTTCTTCCCTCTCTTTCTTCTTTCTCTTACTCTTCTCCCTTTCATTTTATTCCTCTCACCTTTTTCCTCCTTCTCCACTCACATTCTGTTCCTCCTTCCTTCCTTCCTTCCTCCCTCTTTCCTTCCTTCCATCCTTCCTTCCTCCTTTCCTCTCTTCTTTCTTTCCTTCCTTCCCTCAATTTTATCTTCGCTTCCTTTATTTTCGTCTCCCTTTCCTCTCACTTTCTCCTCCTCAAGTTCTCCCCCAATTCTTTTCTCTTTCTCTCCTTACTTTATCTCTCTCTCTCTCTTCTTCACTTTCCCTTCCAAATTTCCTCCCCACATTCTCTTATTATTTCTTCCCCTCACTTTGCTCTCCCCAGCTCATCCCTCCATTCTTTTCTCATTCTCCCATCATTACATTTTTCTCTTTCATTTTTCTTCTTTCATTCTCCCATCAATACATTTTTCTTATTCATTTTTTCCTTCCTTCTCCCATCAATATATTTTTCTGATTTTTTCCTTTCAGTGGCTATGCTGGGAGTTATAAGAAGCGCCTGAGTTGGATATGCAAATAGAATGTAGAATGAGAGACAGCATATGACAGTGTATCGAGGTGAAGGGAGGAAGGGAGAGACTGAGAATTATAGATGGGGGGATGGGAAGGTGAGGCACAGGTACATGAGAGAGAGAGAGAGAGAGAGAGAGAGAGAGAGAGAGAGAGAGAGAGAGAGAGAGAGAGAGAGAGAGAGAGAGAGAGAGAGAGAGAGAAGCAAACTGATGGTGGAAGATAGGATGATATAGAGAGATTAGGGTGTATGGTTAAATATAGATTCATTTAGATTTTCTCCTTTCTCTCATTCTTCCCTTCTTTCTTTCCCTAAATTGCTCTCATTCTTCCATTCTCTCTCTCTCTCTCTCTCTCTTGCTTACCTTCCATTCTCCTTCCAAAGCCTTTCTTGTCTCCTCCCCTCTCCTCTCCCCTCTTCTGCATTTACTAATTGTTCTGTTTCCTCCCTCATTCTTCTCCCCTCTTCTCTCCCCTCTCTCCTTCTCTCTCTAATCCCTCTGTTCTATTGTTCGTCCTCCTTCCCTCCTTACTCCTCCTTCCCTTCCCTGACCCATATTTACTCTCTCTCTCTCTCTCTCTCACTCTCTCTCTCACTAACACACACACACTCAGACTTCTTTAATTGCTCATTTTTCTTGTTCATCCCCCTTCTCCATTCTTGTGATCTTTCTTCATTTGCTCTCTCTCTCTCTCTCTCTCTCTCTCTCTTCTTTTTCCATTCTTTTTCCACTCTTTCCTCATTTTCCCTCTCGCTTTCTTCTACCTTCCTCCACTCTCTTTGAGCCCTTTCTTTCCCCTTCTCTTTTCTCTCTTCCCTTCTCTTTCTTTCTATTTATCCACTCCCCTCTCTTTCCCCCCCTCTCTCTCTCTAATCTTCCACATTCTGCTCTCTCCCAACCTCTCTTCTTTCCCCTCTCTGTCCCCCTCTTTATCCTCCCTGTCTTCTTTCCCTTCTCTCCTCTCTTCCTCTCTGTCTCTTCTCTTTCCCTCCTCTCTCTCCCTCCCCCCTCAATCTTTTATCTTTCTTTCTCTTTCTCCATCACTTTCCTCTTTCTATCCCTTTCCCTTCCCTTCCCATCGTTCTGCCCTTTCTCTCTCCTTTCCCCCCCCCTCTCTTTCCCCATTCCCACTCTCTCTACTCATCTTTACTTTCTTTCTCTCTCTCTCTCTCTCTCTCTCTCTTTCTCTCTCTCTCTTTCCCCTCGAACGCGGCATTAAGACAATGCAGTTGGTTTGTGCAGTTGACATTGATTGCTTTCTCCAGAACCAGACCTCTCTCTCTCTCTCTCTCTCCCTCTGTCTGTCTGTCTGTCTGTCTGTCTGTCTGTCTGTCTCTCTCTCTCTCTCTCTCTCTCTCTCTCTCTTTCCGTTGTTTTAATCTCCTTGTTCCAGTTCTCTCTGTTACTGACGCTCTCTCTCTCTCTCTCTCTCTCTCTCTCTCTCTCTCTCTCTCTCTCTCTCTCTCTCTCTCTCTCATCAACTTCTTTAATTGCTCATTTTTCCCGTTCATCCCCTCCTCCATTTTTCTGATCTTTCTTCATTTGCTCTCTCTCTCTCTCTCTCTCTCTCTCTCTCTCTCTCTCTCTCTCTCTCTCTCTCTCTCTCTCTCTCTCTCTCTCTCTCACACTTCATTGTTTTAATCTCCTTGTTCTAGTTCTCACTGTTGTTGACACACTCTCTGTCTCTGTCTGTCTGTCTGTCTGTCTGCCTGTCTGTCTCTCACTCACTCTCACACTTCATTGTTTTAATCTCCTTGTTCTAGTTCTTACTCTTACTGACACACACGCTCTCCTCTCTCTCTCTTTTATCGAATCTTTAATTGCTCTTTTTCCCCGCTCATCCCCTCCTCCATTTTTCTGATCTTCCTTCCTTCCTTCTCTCTCTCTCTCTCTCTCTCTCTCTCTCTCTCTCTCTCTCTCTCTCTCTCTCTCATAAACGTCCATTACATATAATATCGATAATCACACAGAAACCTACTGAGTATTCTATGATAAAATACTAAGTCAAATTTTATCCATAAGGCCTCACAGGTAATAACTACGAACGGTTAGACAACTGATAACTTAGAAACATAACTGTAGTTAGAGGTGAATCACTCCCCTGGGTCATGGTAAACAGCTCAGTGCCACAAGGATCAGTTCGAGGGTCTATTCATTTTCATAAAAAATACTAATACACATTTAAATAATTCCATATCAATATTCACACATGACACAAGAATAGGTATATCTACTTGACTGAATGCTTAATATCCTGAAGGCATTTATAACGTGGATATATAATTAGTTTGCTTACCTTTGCCCCTGAGTGCCTACTGATGTGAGCTGATGCCTTCATGCACAGTTCACGTAGTTTACCTTATTTTTAAGTCCCACCACATACCTGTAATTAAAAAATCAGCATTATTACAGTTACAAACAGGATCAAATAAATTAAAACAATGAATGAAATTAACAGTCTCAGCTTTCCTTATTTTGAAATTAAAACTTACAATTTTAGTGTTAGTATCACAACATATAAACATATGTATCTCCCCCTGTCTGTCTACCTGCCTTCCTCTTTTTCTTTCCTTGTCCTTATCTGGTAGAACAGTTTCGTTAGTTACAACCTCCCCTATACCAAACATCCACGAACTGCTTTCCTTTGTACTTTGTATCTGTCTGTCTATATGAATATACATGTATGTACAGATAGACAGACGTATATATATGTATACTGTACATATATACATACACACAGACAGATAGATAGAAAAATATAGACTGATCACTACACACGTTAGACGAATGAAACAGACTTCCTGAAAATGTAAAAAAATGATTTCCACCATAACCATAGTCAAAACATAACTATATTTATATAAATTTATAATTTGTCTATGCGTGTATAAATGTACACTTATTACAAAGGTAAATATACATGGTTTGTAAAATTACTTGTACAGACTTGGAAAAATACCTTACACTTTGCACTAGTATTCAGGTGTTTAGGATTATCCCTCTACTTAATTTACTCAACAGCTATCATCGGAGGGTTTGGAGGGTGGGAGGAGAGCCACCTGCTTTAAAGTTCTTAAACTCATATAATTTGACAACTTCTGAAATTAAAGTAAGTTTATTCATTACTATTACGGGAGGATCATTTATAAAGGGTAGAAAAGTATGTGCAGTGGGTAATTCTCTCTCTCTCTCTCTCTCTCTCTCTCTCTCTCTGGCTTCTTTAATTGGCCATTTTTCCTCATTAATCCTCCTCTCCATTCTTCTGATCTTTCTTCATTCTCTCTCTCTCTCTCTCTCTCTAAACGTCGTTTTTTCACCCTCTCTCCCCTTCCCCCTTCATATGATCTTCGCCAGCTGTTCTTTTCTTTCCCTCTCATTCATTATCCCTCGTAATCTTTTTCATTTTTTCTTTATTTTCTTTAATTTCCTCCCTGTCTTTAAACTCATTTTCTTTTTCTTACTTTTCCTAGTCCTTCCTTTCTTATGGTCCTTCCCTCTTCATATATTTTCTTCTTCTTTCGCTTCTGTTCTTACTTTCTCTATACTGATTTTCTTTATCTTTATTTACTCCCTTCATTTTTGCTTTTTCCTTCTTAATTTTTTCCTTATTATCATCCTTGCCTTTCTTACCATCCTCTTTTTTTCCTTAATATATATTTTTATCTCCTCTGTTTTCACGTAAATTGCTCTCTCTCTCTTTCTTCCTATTTTGTTTTTCATTTCGTTGTAATTTGTTCATGTTTTGTCCTATTTCGTCTCTCTCTTATTTTCTTAACGGAAGATAATAAAGCAGTTATTTACTCTTATGTGGTGTGTGTGTGTGTGTGTGTGTGTGTGTGTGTGTGTGTGTGTGTGTGTGTGTGTGTGTGTGTGTGTGTGTGTGTGTGAGAGAGAGAGAGAGAGAGAGAGAGAGAGAAATTCTAAAATATTCAGACTGCAAAAGGAAACAATATATTCCCTATAGAGAGAGAGAGAGAGAGAGAGAGAGAGAGAGAGAGAGAGAGAGAGAGAGAGAGAGAGAGAGAGAGAGAAATTCTAAAATATTCAGACTGCAAAAGGAAACAATATATTCCCTAAAGACCTTGCCACCAGAGACGCGACGAGGGAAGACAAGAAAAAAAAAATGTTGGCAAAAAGAAATAATTCAGGAAGAGAGAAAGAGATAGGACATGTAAGACAGAACTAAAGAATGTAAACCTGAGTAAGAGAGATTCTACAAATGACAGATACAGAAGAAGGGAGACAGAAAAACCTGAAAATACAGAGATAATACTATAGAATTAAAGAATGAGAGACTCTTGAGAATGTAAGGCAGAGTAAAAACTAGAAAACACTCACAAAGCGCATACCTCCGCTAATGCCATTGCCATTAAAAAGGATCAGGGTCCGGACCCGATGAGATATAGTGTGGAATACATAGGATCCGGATCCGCCCCCAAATTTAATCAATTGTTCCTTGACACATGGCTCACTCTTCCACAAAATTTTATTGATATTCATTGAGAACTTTTGGAGATATTATACATAGGTTCCGGATTCGGAACCGAATCCGCCCCCAAATTTAATTAATTCTTTCTTGGCCCACTGCCCACCCTTTCACTAAATTTCACTGAAATTCATTTAGAACTTCTGGAGATATCGTGTGGACAAACAGTCAGACAAACATAGATGAATAAATAGCCTCTTTCAACTTCGTTGGAGGAGGTGATAAAGATGTAGATAATACGGGAATTACAGAATGGGTGATATCAAAGGATAAATAAAGACTAAGAAAGATAGTATGAGACTTAAGTAAACCAACTAAACTGTTTACTGCCGGACTAATGGCCTAAAAAGAAACCAAAATGGCTGAAGATGACTCTGAAGAGATCATTAATTAATGACAGACTTCGTATTTATGAAGAATTTTAGGTTTTTACAATTAATCTCAAATTAACATTTTTGTAAATAAAAAGTCTGATCCTACGTGGTCGTGCCGATACAACGGAGCGATTCCATTATCAGGTTATACAAACGTACATCGACTCCTTCCCTATCCCATGGAAGGAGGATAGTGGGATGCAGGAGAAGGACAATTTCACACTGCAGCCCATCGGATTCACTTTTTAGATGAACCTGGGGCTAGAATTACTACTACTACTACTACTACTACTGCTACTACTACTACTACTACTGCTACTACTACTACTACTACTACTACTACTACTACTTCTACTACTACTACTACAATGTGAAACACCAGATGAATTACACTCTCACACTGACACTCTCTTCCATTAAGATATAGAGATACTAGGAGGGACAAAAGACTGGAAGGAGTCAGAAGTAGATATACAGAAGGGAACAGATTTGGTAGAAAAGAAAAAAATGACAGAGGAAATATATGAGGATTTTGCTTGTTATTCTCTCTCTCTCTATTCTCTCTCTCTCTCTCTTCTATCTCTCTCTCTCTCTCTCTCTCTCTCTCTCTCTCTCTCTCTCCAGTATGTTGTGGCCGCCTCAATCATTTCTTTCCTCTTTTTTATCCTCTCATTTTTCCTCTAAGCTCTTTTCTTTTCCCTCCCTCCATTAGCACAGATTGCCTTTTCCTCCTCCTCCTCCTCTTCCTTCCTTCCTTCGTCTTCCTCTTCATATTCCTTTTGCTCTTCTCACTTTCCTTCTTTTATCCTCCTCCTCCTCGCTTTTCTCCTTGCCTTTCTCCTCCTCCTCCTCCTCCTCCTCCTCCTCCTCCTCCTCCTCCTCTTCCTAATCGAGAGTCTGCCCCGTAATGAGCAGACCCAGGCCAAAGAAGACGAGCCCTTGAGGCCTTAACCCTTTATAGCACACTCTCATGAGGAGGAGGAGGAAGAGGAGGAGGAGGAGGAGGAAAGGGACAGAGCTAATAAGGGAGAAGGAAAGGGAGGAAGAGAGAACCTAGCAAATAAGGGAAGAGGATGAAGGATGGAAAGGAATGAGACGGGAAAGGAAAGGTATAACAGAGAGAGAGAGAGAGAGAGAGAGAGAGAGAGAGAGAGAGAGAGAGAGAGAGAGAGAGAAATCTGCCAACTTCATGATAAAAATGTGTTAGGCTTTTCTCTCTCGATGCTATATGCGTTCTGTGGAGTGGCATGCAGGCTAACCACATCTAAGGTCGACTCTTGGTCGCACAGGAGGCCTCGTAACACCTCTTCCTTAGCGATTTATTTTCGATATTTCACCCTGGTGTTCTCTTTTACGGTCTTTACACCTCTTTAATCTCGACATAGTGTTAAAAAACGATGTCGAGGTGAAACGTCGAAAGTAAGTCGCTCAGGAAAAGGTGCTAAGCAATTTCCAAAGCCACTTGCAAACGATCCTTATTTTCCAATATTTTTTTTTCCTTCCTCCCTCCTTACTGATGACTGCGCAATGCTATGTGGCATGCAGGCTAAATAATACTAACAGCTGTTCTCGTCCTTCTTCCTTCTTCCCTGTTCTTCCTTCACCTTCTCCCTCCTATCTTCCCATCTCCTAATCCTGCCTTTCCATTTTCATCGGTAATTCATTGTTTTCATTCAGCCCACTTTATTTCCCTCTCTACCATTTTCTTTCACTCTTTTCCTCTCCCTAACCTTCACTTCCCCTCTGTAAATCCATCGTTCTCTCTCTCTCACTTAGAGTTTGCATGCAATTTTGGGCACCTCACCTAATTAAAGATATAGAAATAATGGAAGCGGTCCAGCGTAGGGCTACTAAGTTAATCCCGTCCCTGAGGAATAAACCATACCTCGAGAGACTCAGGGAATTAAACCTATTCTCTCTTAGAAAACGGAGACTCCGGGGACAACTGATTGAATGTTTTAAGATTCTAAAAGGCTTTAGTAATACTGATTCAAGCAAGCTATTCACAGTAATTGCCGAGACTGTAACTCGAGGAAATGGTATGAAGTTGCAAGCAAGGAGGGCTAATCTTGATACAACCAAAAACTTCTTCACTTACTCTGTTGTAAGCGAATGGAATAAACTCCCTGGGAATGTGATTGAGAGTGGTACCATAAATATATTTAAAAAGAGACTGGACATGTATCTCAACGCAATTGGTATCGTTTAGTTAGGATGGAGCAATTATTGCATATTCGCGTCTGCATTCATCTGTCTATTAGACATAGACAATATTTTAGAATATACTGTAAATAATAATAAACATTCTTTTCATCCTTTGATAAAAAAAAAAAAATTGCATGCATAGAGTATGTGGCTGTATGCCCAAATTTTCCTTTTCCTTATTATTCTACTTTCTGCCGATCCTATAAAATTCCTTCGGGTTTTTTATTCCTGCAAGGTATTACTTCCCCTCTTGTTTCCTGTACGGCAAATGCCGGAGGGTCTGGAGGGTGGGGGAGAGAGCCTTCTGCTGTGCTATCCTTTTCTCCTGCTCCTACGCACTATATTAGGATTAAGGCCAGACCATCTCGTAGGGACCGTAAGGTCTGTGTGGTCTGTGTATCTATGTAACTCTATGTAACTCTCTCTCATAACTTCATTCCCTCCATTCCTCCTCCTGTCCCTCTCTCCCTCTTCACCTGACCCCTCTATATTCATTCCTTCTCTCACTCTCTCTCTCCCTCTTCCCCCCATCTCAATCTCTCTTTTAGTTCATTCCCTCTATTTCTCCTCCCTCTCCTTGTCTCCCCTCTCCCTTCCCCCTCCTTCCCTCCCTCTCCAACATCCCCTTCTCCCCCTCCCCTCCTCCCCCTCTCCCCAGCCGTAATGTAGGAGCGGCATCTGTTTCCTTACTTTTTACTCAGGCGTTTTTCACAGTTAGCCAGAATTACAAGAGTCTCCCCCGCCCCTTACCCTTGATATTACCCCTCTCTCTCTCTCTCTCTCTCTCTCTCTCTCTCTCTCTCTCTCTCTCTCACAAACAAAACATATATGCCGTTTTAGACACACACACACACACACACACACACACACCGCTCGCTGGTGCAGTGGTAACGTTCTCGCTTGCCAACTGGTGGACGGGAGTTCGCGCCTCGCTCAGGTTGCGAAAAGTTTCACTGACGAAGTGGGTGGTTACTGTCCCCCTTGAGCAAGGGGACGGGTGTGTGCGTGTGTGAAGGTCACAGCCTTGCCCTTAGATCGGACTATATGAGCTCTCAGCTCCCTTCCGGGAGGGTAAAAAGCTGACGATCACGACCATCAAGTGATCCTGACCGACCCGGTGAATTACACACACACACACACACACACACACACAGAAACTTAGAAGGAATGGATGGGTAACAATATCAACACACCTTAATAAACAATGAATCCAAACACGAAAACCAAATCAATTTAAGTTACTAAAGTGCAGATTTGGTGTGGAGTTAACCCAACTCAATACACAACGCATTTTCAAAGGACATAAATACAATGACTCCATAAACGCTGCACAATAGGGCCGTCAAATAGATCAAAGGCAGTAGATACATATAAAGCAATTGACAAGCGCTTCCCCGCTAAATGAAGTGAAATATTTCCTCATCAACAGCGCTGTAAAATATCGAGGGGAAAAAAATTGCAGCGTGGTGTGGTGGATTGCAATACAGTTCTCCCATTTATAAAGCGCTGGGACGATGATCACGTTTCATATCCCGGTTCATGGCTCGTTGATGCATGACTCTTGCAACTAGTACCCTCATTTATCAGTAACAAAACCTCTGACTACTATAATTCGTCTACTTTAATTACGCGAAGAGCTGGCCTATCTCCACCTTGCATGCTGAGCTGTAACGAAAGACTAACAGCTGATCTTAGTGCCGGTCACGAAGAAGTGCTAGGGAAGGGATGCTGAGACGTAACACTATTTTTTTTTTTTTTTGCCACTGAGTTATTTGAAATACGCTACAAGAGGACGAAAAATCTCCTTCAAGTTACGGTGAGAGAACTGTAGTAATTACCGTATATCCCTCCGCAACAAGACTTTTTTTTATTACTGTTAACGCCAAACAATTTCATTCAGCTTAACATATTCCTTCTCCTCATAAATTAACTCACTGAATCAGGTTACTTAATTCACTGCTTAATTGTTGTACCTTGGGACGATTTTAGGTAACTTACGAGATCATTATGGCTGACTACTGAAGGGGTTACTGAAGGATGAGACTGATTCCTCCAGTTCTAAGTCCATCCAAAGAATCATCGTCTGGTGAAGGCATGATTAGGAAAAAAAAAAAAAAGATAGTGTACGCAAGAGGCTTTCCATGCAGACTACGGGAGATATGGAAAAATGGGAAGTACCGTGATGAAGGTAAGGCTTTCCGTACGATTTAGCGATTAAGACAGGGATCTCTGTTAATGAATGGATTTACAAGGCTACTCATAACCCGTCCACTGCAGTCTCCCCTACGCTGAATAAAACACAAGATAATTAAAGAAAAGGTAAAAGAAAATATAATAAAAGAAAATGACTACTAATAATGCCACTCTAATTATATTCTCTACCTTTTCTTTTCAGTAAAATACCAAATTTCTCTCTACTTCGAAAAGCTCCTTCTCATCCGTTCCTGCCAGCCTCGAGTGGAGAGACTGAGAGACTGAAGGGTGAGGGGGAAGTATGCATTTAGAGTGGGGAGACTGAAGGGTGAGGGGGGAGAACACGTTTCGAGTGGGGAAACTGAAGGGTGAGGGGGGAGAATACGTTTCGAGTGGGGAAACTGAAGGGTAAGGGGGAGTATGCATTCTGAGTGGGTGAGGCGAAGTATGCGTTTCGAGTGGGGAGACTGTAGGGTGAGAGGGGAGTCTGCATTTTGAGTGGGGAGACTGAAGGGTGAGGGGGGAGTATACCGCTTCCAAGAAAAAAAAAAAACTAACACAAAGAGAAGTGATATTTTTTTTCCCCTTCAGCACACTACCTCGCTAAGGCCAATAAGTATACTTCTTTGAGCCTTCCTTTATGATATATCCCTTTGTGTTCCATTATTCTCCTTTCATGCCCCTCTCTTCTCTCCGCTCCTCTCCTTTCTCTTCTCTTTTCTCCTCTCCTCTCCCTTCTTCTCCATTCCCGTTTCTTTTCCTTCCTACACACTTGTCTCATCTACCCTACCCTATCCTTCTCTTCCCTTTCTTTCCCTCCTTTTTCCTCTCCTTCCCTCCTCTCCTCTCCTCTCCTCTTCTTTTCCCTTCCCTTCCCTTTCCTTCCCTCCCCTCCCCTCTCAGCCCTTGCTTTCCTCTTCCTGACTTCAATCATTCACTAAACACTGCCCCCTCCCCCCGTTTATTAAAGGGGGGTGGGAGTATATACAAGATGCTACATTTGCTTTTGTAAAGAAGGAAGATTTGAGGCGGATTGAAGGAAGGGGAGGGGAGAGGATGAGAGTACCAGGAATCAGAATCAGAAGGGGAGGGGAGGGGAGGGGAGGGAGGGGAGGGAGGGGAGGGAGGGGAGGAGGAGGGAGGGGAGGGGGGAGGGGAGGGGAGGGGAGGGGAGGGGAGGGGAGGGGAGAGGCAAGGAGAGGAGGGAGAATCGGGGAGGGGAAGAGGAGAGAACATTCATATCTTTTATTTTCTTTCTTTCTTTTCATCTTAATCTCAAATAATCTCTTACAGTTTTAGACACCCACCTCTCATGGCAAGAGCTAATGAAGACTAATCCCTCTAATTTGAAAAGTCTCTCAAAACCTGAATATAATCGTCTGGAGAAAGCAAAAAACAAAAAAAAAATTAATAATAATAATAATAAACCAAAAGGCATTAGGGTGAAGAGGTTAAGGGGAGGGGAAGGAGCAGCGAATGGGAAGGGAAAGGGAAGGGGTGAGGTAGGAGCAGCGAATGGGGAGGGAAAGGGGAGGGGAGAGGTAGAAGCTGCGAATGGGGAGGGAAAGGGGAGGGGAGAGGTAGAAGCTGCGAATGGGGAGAGAAAGAGATGGGCAGGGAAGGACAGGGGAGGTGGGACACAAGTGAGAAGGAAATGAGAGGTGAAAGGAGGGGAGGGAGTGTGCAGGGGAAGGATGGGGAAGGGTGAGGAGGCACAGAGGGGAAATGTGATAAGAGCCGGTAAGTGGGGAGGACAGGGAGAGAAGAAGAATTGGGGAAAAGATTAGGAGAGAGAAAAGAAGAATTGGAGAAAAGATCAGGAGAGAGGGAAGAAGAATTGGAGAAAAGATTAGGAGAGAGGGAAAAAAATTGGAGAAAAGATTAGGAAGGAGAGAGGGAGAATCGAAGAAGAGATTAGGGAAAGCGAAAGAGGTAAGAAAAGTGGGGAAAGGACTGGATGAGGAATAAAATGGAGTACAAAGGATGGAGTACAAAGGAAAGCAATCGGCAGCAGATTTACTGGCTGTTTTGAAGGTGTTTGTTGTAAGCTGGACACTATGGCACGGTCTGGCGCAAAATTTCGACCATAGATGATTCTCCTTAACATGGAACGTCAGGGAGGAAAGTGATGGAGGAGACTTAGGTGTGACGCAGACGCAGTGAAAAAATAGTGAAATAATGGGCAAACTTTTACCCCTAACTCTACGTATTCAACAAAGGAAAGGAAAGGAAAGGAAAAATGGTGATCGAAAAGGCAGACCAGGGTGCTGAAGTGGCATGGCCTTATGGAAAGAAAGGATGACGACAGACCGATTCAAAATAAATAAATATATAAAGTACAGATCAGAAGGACAGGGAGTGAGAGGAAGGGGAAGCCCAGGGAGACATTTGTTATCGGTGAAACGTGAACTTGGTGGACTGCAGGCTTGACATTCTCTTGCACTCCACCATCCTCCTTTCAGGGGATAGGGATCCAGCTGAGGCATGTCTGTATAACCAGACAGTTGAGCCGCCCGGCTATATCAATGCCACCATATGAAGGCGACCCTCTGTAATACCAAGGAGAAAAGGTAGAAAGGCATTATGAAAGTAACTCTGAATTATGCAATGCCGAAAATCCAGGGGAGTGTGAGGCGTGTGTGAAGCAGAATAAAATGGAGTGAGGTGGTTTGCGGAGAGGCTTACTTGCTGTTGAATATCTATAAAGGACAATAAGTGATGCGACTGGGGTAAACTAGACTGAGTGAGCCCTGGCTGTGGATGGTTTAAAACTGCTTTGTTGCAGACCATGACACCTGGTAGCTGAGAGACTGAATGTGAGTGAATGAGGCGGTGCTGTGTTTTTCGGCGCTATCCCTCTTAGCAGATTCCGAAACAGTATGCAGTAGTACCGGTTGTAGGTGAAATCCACGGTCATCTGAATGTGAACCCAGTGGACTGCAGGCCGAAGTTGCCCCTCCTTCCATAGTTCATCCTCTTCCTTTTAGGGGATAGGCAGTGGACTAGATGTATGCATAAGGGCAGCTCCACCACCGGATCACATCAGTGCCACCACATGAAGGTGTCCCTCTCCAGCAACAACGCAACAGTAGAGAGTGGTGGAAATGCACCGCACGAGGAAAAAAATTACCACAGGAGAAAGAGAAGATGGGGAATGGGGGGAGGATACACAGATGAAAAAAGTATATAAAAGAAATATACAGACCAGAATGATGCAAGAAAAATGTACATGACAAAGACTGGAAATCAATCAATAAAAAGACATTAAGGACAGAGATAAAGGAATAACGAAGATAAGAAGGGAAAATGAAAGAGACGAAAATGGAAGGAGGGCAATCAAATTCGAGGGTATAAAAAGGAGAGAAATAAAGAGAAGAAACAAGAACAACAAAATTAAAGAACAAAAAGAAAAACTGGAACAATAATGCGAGAAGGAAGAATGGATGAAGAAAAGAAAAATCTTATATGTGTGTGTGTGTGTGTGTGTGTGTGTGTGTGTGTGTGTGTGTGTGTGTGTGTGTGTGTGTGTGTGTGTGTGTGTGTGTGTGTGTGAGCTCCAAGAATAGCATGAGAGAAGGAGGGATAGAAGAAGTAAAGAACGTAAAACAGAAAAGGAAGGAAGGATGCAAAAGAGATCAGAGAGGTCGGAAGGAACGAAGAAACACGGAGAGAATGAAGGAAAATAAAAAATGGAAAAACAGAAGTTGGGTCTAAAGGAAAGGTGTGTGGAGGTGAAGGAATAAAAAGAAAATAAGAAGACAATGAGAGAAAGGGAACAGAAAGAAATAATGACGGAAAGAAGGAAGGTACAAAAAGCGGATGGGAGAAAGAAGAGAAGAATAAAGGAGGAGGAGAAGAAAAGGAGAGATGAAGAAATGGGGATAGGACAAAGGGAGGGAAAAAAAGAAGAAAGGCAGCAAGAAATTAAACATCAGAAGGCCGGAAGGAAAATAAAAGAGAAAGAGGGAAAGAAAGGAAATTAAGGAGAGAGGAAGGACTGATATAAGAACGAGAGGGAAGTAGGGAAGCGTAGTCTTGTGGAATGATGATGTGTGGGCGTTAACATAAGAAGAGTCAAGAAAAAATGGGAGGGGAGGAAAGAAGGAGGGAAGGAATGAAGGAGGGATGGGAGGAAGAAAGGAAAGAAAGAAGAAAGGAAGGTAGAAGGATGAATGAGGAAGAATGACTGAAATAAAAAAAGGAGAGGAAATAACAGTGAGAGAAAGGAAGGATGGAACTAAAAAAGGAAGACAAAGGAAAACAGGAAGAAAGAACGGTATCGAGAAAGAAGACATAGACCAAAGGGAAAACAGGTCAAAATAAGGGAAAACAGTAAGGAAACAGGGTCAAAGGGAACCATGAGGAAGGAAGTGGAGGTGAAAAATGAAGGAAAACAAAATAACAGGGATGAGTGAAAAAAAAAAAAAAAGATAAACAACGAAGAAACGGAAGGAAGGAAGGAAAGAAGGAATGAAACAGGCCCCAAGGGAAAGATGTGGTGTGGGAGAAGGGTGGGGGGAGTGTGGGGGAGGGGTGGAGGGAGGGGAGAGAATGTGAGGGTGTGGGGGAGGGGTGGAGGGAGGGGAGAGAATGTGGGGTGTGTGGGTGAGAGAATGGGTGAGGGAGAAGAGGGTATTGGGAAGAGTTGAGGTGAGGGGCTGGTGTGGGAGGGAGGGTGGGTGTGGGTGTGGTGGCGTGGAGGAGGGGTGGGGTGAGGGCCTGGGGGCACGAGGGGCGGCGGCGTGTAAGATGTGAGGGGGGCGGCCACCCCTGCTCCGGAATATTAACACACCGCCCCACCACCTGATAAACTGGTCAGGCACCTCCGGCTCGGGGTGGGTGGGAGGGGAGGCATGCTGGAGGGGGGGAAGGGAGAGGCACGAAGGGGAGAAAGAAGAGACGGGAAAAGGGAGAGAGGGAGAAGGAGGATGCGGGAGATCCAGACGGGAGAGAAAGAACAGGAAGGTAGTGATAAAAAGGGGTGGGGGAAAGGGGGACGGGAAAAGGGGAGCATGGATAGGGGTGGGGGGAGAAGAAGATGGAAACTCGGGTGAGACAGGAAGGAAGACGAAGGCAGGAAGGAAAGAACGACAAGAGGAGGAGAGGGCTGAGGGTGAGGGTAAGTTTGAGGGAGAGTAAAAGTGGGGGGAGGGGGAGAAGAGCAGGTTGGGTGAGACAGAGAGGAGGGAGGCTGAAGGGGGGGTGGGGATTGAAGGGGAAGGGAGAAGGATGGCAGGGAGGGGGGGCAAAGGGAAGGTTGAATGGGGCAGAGAGGTAGGGGGAAGGGAGAGGAGAGGAGAGGGTGAGCGAATGGAATGGAAGGGCAGGACGAAAGGCAGGACAGGAGGGAAAAGTGGACGCAGTGAGGTAGGGTGAGGTAGGGAGGAGAAGGGAGGAAGGAGGCAAGGGAAGACAGGGATGGTGAGAAAGGGAGATAGGGAAGGTCGTAAGAGAAGAAGGAAGGAAGGAGACAGGAGGAATTGGGGAGGATACACGTGGATGACGGATGCAAGCAGGGGAGGAAAGGGAGGAGGATGCAAGTTGGAGGGAGGATGAGGGGAAAATGGAGGATGAAGCAAGCAGAATGGAGATGCACAGAAGGAAAAGGGAGTAAGAGGTAGGCTAAGCAGGAAGAGAAGCGAGTACGGAAACGGCAGGAGGAAGAATGGAGATGGGACCAGGTGCAGAGGGATAAAGAAGACAAGCGATAAGAGGAAGAGAAGTTGCAATTAAGAAGGTATGCAGAGTGAGGTAAAGAGATGAAAAGCAAGATGAAGCAGGGTGTGGAGGCAAGGTGAGGCATGGCAAGGCAGGGGAAGGGTAGATGGGCAGGGGGATGAAGGGGATGGAAGGGTAGAGAGGCAGGGCGAGGAAGGGAAAAGAAGGGTATGGGGGCATGAGGAGCCAAGGAGGGCGGGGAAGGTGAGACAGGGAGAAGCAAGGGAAGGCAGGGTGGCGAGGCAGGGGAATGACGGGTAGCGAAACAAGGGGAGGCAGGGAAAGGTAAGCAGGGCAAGGAAGGTGAGACAGAGAGAGTAATGAACGTGAAGCAGGGAGAGGAAAGTAGGAAATGTGAACAAAACGAGCAGGGTAACGTGAAGAGTGGGGAGGCAGGGTGAAGCATGAAGTTAAGGAAGGAGTGTTGGGGAGGGGGGAGTGGCAGGGTAAAGAGGGGAGTAAAGAAGGGTGAGTGGAAGGGGGGGGAAGAGATGGAGAGTGGTACGAGGTGGAAAGAAAGGGGAGGGGGAGAGGTAAGGTGGAAAAGGAGGAGAAGGAGAAAGATAAGATGAATCATGATAGTAAAGAACGAAAAGCGGAGGAAAGGTAAAGAAGGTAAAGGAGAGGGAAGGGAAGGAGAAGAAACGTGGAATGAAACAGGAGCGTACGGTAGGGAGAGCATGGGAGAAGGAGAGAGAGACAGACAAGGTGAAAATGGAGATAAAAGGAGACACAGTGAAGGGAAAGGAGAGACGAAGGGACAGAAAAAGGGATGGTAAAGCAAGGAGTGAAGGAGAAGGGGAAGGGATGGAAGTGGGTAGGGAGAGGCAGGCAGGGGTAGGTAAAGGGAGAAAAGGGGAGATGTTGACATATTCTTCACTATTAACAAGACAATTTTACACACACACACACACACACACACACACACACACACACACACACACGTACTGCTACACAAAGACACAAACCTGACATACACACTCACTAAAACACACACTCTCACATTCTCTCTCTCTCTCTCTCTCTCTCTCTCTCTCCCTGGAATTAAGCAGCGTTAGTGAGAGAATACAATATTACTGCGAGATTAAAGCTCTTCTTGGACAAATATTCAGCCTCTGTATGTCCCTTGTTTAACAGAGAGAGAGAGAGAGAGAGAGAGAGAGAGAGAGAGAGAGAGAGAGAGAGAGAGATGGGCACATGAAAGAAAAGTCAGCAGAAAGAGATGAAGACGGAAAAGGGATATTCGAAACAGTCAGAGATGGTGAACAGAGATGGAAAGGTAAAGGAAGAAGGAAGAAACGGGAACAGACGAAAAAATAAAATAGTAAGGGATGCAGAACTGGAACAAAGAAAATTACGATAAATATATGGAATTAAATAAATAATAAGAAATAAAAATCCACTGAGATAAAAAGAAAATCTGAGTAAAAAAAAAAAAGTCTATGAAAGAAGAGAGATGGAAAGAAAAAAAAAAAGTGGGCTACGAATAGGTGTTAATGAACAGAAAGAGTGGAAGGAAATGGGATGAAAAATACAGAAGCAAACGAAAGAACACAATGAAAGAAAAAGTGGAGAACAGCGAAAGTTGAAACGATGGATGGGAGACAGTAAAAAAAATAGCAGCAAAGGATAGGGAGATTAGAAAGAGTGGAGATGAACAAAGACTAAAGAGCAACTGAGGGAGAGAAGAAAAGGGGCAAAGAAAAGGGCAGAATAAAAAGAGTGGAGAAGAGCAAAGAGAGCAAAGGCCAATAAAAAAAAAGTTATAATGATGAGAAGAAAAGAGGTAAACAAAAATACCTGAACAAGAAGGAACGAGAAGGACCAAAGAGTGTAAAGTGCTACAAAAAAGATGGGAGGAAGGGGAGAAAAAATAGGGTGGAGGGAGATAGATGGGGTGACAGGAAGATGGGGAGGCAAATGAATAGGCAACTGGGGAGACAGGTAGGAAAGAGGGAGGGGAAAGGGAAGGGTGGAGAGGTGGAGGGGGAAGGATGGGACAGTGAGAGAAGAGGGCTGGAGATAGAGAGGGGTGGGGATGGAAGATAGTTAGGAGACTGAGGAGAAAAAGAAAGTACGGATGGAGAGGAAGGGAAGGAAGAGGAAAGGAAGGTGTGGAAGGGAGGGGAGGAGAAGGAAGAGAGAAAGACGGAAAAGGAAGCATGGTGAGGATGGAAGGGGAAGATGGGTGGAAGGGAGGAGAAGGAAGAGGGAAAGAGATGGATGGAAGACTGAAGGGCGATGAGGGAAGAAAGTGTGGATATAAAATACAGGAAGAAGAGAGTAGGAAACATGAAACGAGAAAAAAGGGGAGGGAGAAGTGTGGGGAAGGAGAGGCAAAGGAGAAAATAAAGGAAGAGACGCAAGAGAGGAGAGGTAAGGGAAAAAGGGAAAGAAGGGGAAGGTGAGAGAAAAGAGGAAGGGAAGACAGAACGAAGAGAAATAGAGAAGGAAGACGGAGGGACAAGAAAGAGGAAACAAATGGAACAAGATGAATTAATGATACGTGAGGAAAGAGGAAAGAAAAGAAGGGGCAACTAGGGAAGAAAGAAAGGAGTGTAAATAAGAAACGAATGGAGAGGGGAAAAGAGGGGATGAGGAAGGAGGATGAGTAGAAAGAAAAAGAGAAATGGAAGAACAGGTGAGAGGCAGGGAAGAAAAGACGAGGGGAAAGAAGGAAAGAAAATCGGAAGGGAAGGGACCAAAGAGTGGGAGAAGTGATGAAAGAAAAAAGAAATGGGAAAGAGGAATGAGGAAAAAAAGGTTGGGAAGAGGAAGGAAATGAAAGGAGGACACATGAAATAATAAACTGAAAATAAACAAAAATAATAAAGAAAAGGAACAATAAGGTTTACAATAGGAAGGTAACAAAAGGAGGACATGAGAAAAAATTCTAAAATAACAATAAGGATAAAAAATGATCATAAAAACAATAAAAGTACAATGGAAAGCCACATACTGCAAAAAGACCTGCCCTAGAGTGGGGAAAAAAATTGCAAACTCTTTCTCCTTTCCTTCCAAATTCCATAATAAAGACTCCATTCACCCTCTTAATTTCCTTCATCTTCTCCGACATTTTTCCTCGTTTTTTTTCTTCTTTACCTTCTCCCTCACCCTTACTATTATTTTGCTTCCTTTATTCTCCTCTGTATCTTCCTTCGCCGTCTTTAGTTTTCTCTTCTCAGATATTCTTCGTCTTTTCTTGTTCTTTATTTTCTTCTTCACCGTTAATATTATTTTCCCTCCTTTATTCTCTACTCCTTTCTTAAATTTTCTTCCTTAAATTACCTTTCCTTATCCTTTACCTCCATTGTTCCTTCCTTCCTTCCTACCTACCTACCTAATGTCCTTTCTTTCTTTCTTCCTTCCTTCCTACCTACCTTCCTACCTACCTATCTACTGTACCTGTCTGCCTGTCTACCTTTCTGCCTTCCCTCCTTCCTTCCTTCCTTTTTCATGCTTTCAGACACAATCATACTATTATTCATGACCACAACCTCTCCATTCCTTCTCCACCCAGCATATCCCCCCGTCTCTCTCTCTCTCTCTCTCTCTCTCTCTCTCTCTCTCCAGCTTTACTCGTTAACTCCTCTCCCCCACCTCCCTCTAACACTTCCCACTAACACGTCTCCTCCTCCTCCTCCTCCTCCCCATTTTTTTTCCGCCATGCCAAAACTCCCCCACTTTTATTTCTCCCCCCTCCCCCTGACCACTAATCCCCCCTCCCCCTCCCCCCGAGTGACATTAATCAGAGCACCTTGTGACGGTTCCCCAGGCCAGATTAATCGCCCCAAGACACGTGTGGGGAGAGGAGGAGATGGGGAGAGGAGGAGGTGGGAAGAGGAGGTGGGTAGAGGAAGGTGTGGGGAGAGGAGGAGGTGGGGAGAGGAGGAGGTGGGAAGAGCAGGAGGTGGGGAGGGAAGGAGGTGGGGAAAGGAAGAGTTGGGGATAGGAGGAAGCAGGGAGAAGAGAAGAGGGTGGAAGGGGGAAGAGGAGAGTTGAAGGGAGGAGGGAGAAGGGGTATGGGAGAAGATGGGGTGAGTAGGAAATTGAGAGAGAAGGTGGGGAAAAGGGACGAGATGAGGAATGGGGATAGTGGGGAGAGAGAAGGGATGTGGGGGAAAAAGGAAGGAGAGAGGGGTGAGTGGGGGGTAGTGGGGATGTGGGAGGAGGAGGAGGAGGAGGAGGAGGAGGTGGTTGAGAAGGAGAAAAAGTGGAAGGACAGAAAATGGGCAAACTTAAAAAAAGAGAGAGACGAAGAGGAAAGTTAGAGAGGAAAAAGACGAGAGAGGAGTTTCGAGGCGAGATGCGTATAGAATGAGAGAGAGAGAGAGAGAGAGAGAGAGAGAGAGAGAGAGAGAGAGAGAGAGAGAGAGAATGGCACTGTGCGACAATCTCCATAGTGACACACGACACACACAAACAACATACAATGGTACACATGACGACAGGCAACCACATAATAAATACACATGTACACACTGAAATAACGAGAAGCTGCATATACCACACACACACACACACACACACACACACACACACACACACACACACACACACACACACACACTATACTGTTTATGCATTATCTTACATTCACTCCCATACACGCAAAGATAAACACACACACAATTGAACCACACACACACACACACACACACAAAAGATAAAAGAAAGATGGATATAGACGAATGGGGTGAATTTTTCCGACATCCCCTGGGCAATAGATTTATGATAATGAGCTGTTCACTTTTATGGCTTTACGGATATTGGCCAAGAGGGGCGCCGCACCCCCCACCCCGAAGCCCCCAGTCCCCTTGAGAGAGAGGGGGAGGAAGGGGAAGGGCGAGGGTGAGGTCCTTCAATATCCTTCAATATCCTAACATCCTGGATCCCTGGGAGGTCACTTATTGGTACATTATTGGAAGAAAATAGGAATCTATGTTTTTATCTAAAATTTTCTTAGTTAAGCTGAAATAATGATAACTACAAAAGGTACAAAGGAAAGCATACAAGAGCAAACTATCGAAGAGGAGGAGGAGGAGGAGGAGGAGGAGGAGTGAAAAGGTAGAAAACTGACAAGCTTAAAAATAGGGAGGCTGTTACAGGGGAGACTATGATATCTGTTCTGAGAGATAAGGATAGCAAGACAAGAATACTCCTCCCGCCCACCAAACCCTCAAGGAGAAGGGGAAAGGCAAGGGGTGGGAGTCCCTCAATATCCTAACAAAGTGCCTCCTTCCTTGGTGTGTACTGGTGAGTTACTGAAAGATAAATAGGAATATCTAGTTCTGTTTATCCTTTTTTTTTGTTTATTTAAAGGATGAGAGAGAGAGAGAGAGAGAGAGAGAGAGAGAGAGAGAGAGAGAGAGAGAGAGAGAGAGAGAGAGAGAGAGAGATCCTTCAATGCCCTTCATTATCCAAATCCCCTCGCTCTTTCCTGGACACTTACTGACAAATTATTGGAATTATTTATTTTTGGTCAGACAGTGAATGGATGACAGCACACGAAGGCAGTGAGGTCGTTCGGTGGTCCTCAATGGGTCGTATTATAGACTGCATAGGAGGTTTCGTAGAATCGTTTCCATGGCTACTTATTTTGAACTATATTTTAGGTTCCGTACCAGGCTTCGTCGCATGGTTTATTTGGCGATTTATTTTGCCTACTACATCTTATTGTTCTCAATACATTTTTTTTTTTACATCACTTTAATATCGATATAGTTCGTGTCAGTAACGTACATGAGGAAGTGACGGGGCAACAGACAAAATAAATCACTGAGGAAGAAGTGCTAGGGAATTTCCAAAGCCACTCAGAATACCATCCCATATCCTACCATCCATCCCTCTCCTTAGCATTTATTTACTGGTGGAGATATTGTGGGAAATAGGACTCTTCCGGTGATGGTGAGGGACGCCTTCACGTGGTGGCGCCGATGTGAGCGGGTGGTGGCGCTGCTCGGTTATGCAAAACGTCTCTCCCTATCCCCCGAAAAGAGGATGGTAATTTTAGCCTGCAGTCTACTGGGTTCACGTTCAAATGATATAAAAAACACAAGAGACTGTTACGGTGTAATACGCAAAATAAATCGCTGGGGAAGGGGCGCAACGAAGTCCTCTGTGGAATGTGACTCTTATTGAAGGAGTGTAGGAGGACGTAGGAGTTTCAGTATAGTGCTTAAAAAAAATAATCCCACTTCTCTATGCAATGGTGTTTATTTATTTCATCATCATCATCATCACCCAAATATCCAACAAGCTGCAAGCCTCCAATCTCTCTTGCGCCTCCCTGTCTACTACCCACCAACTATCCAAATTTCCCATCCCCCTTCTCTTTAACATTCCTTCTAATAACCATAACTAACCTATCCTCCTCTCCCCTACATTTCGACTTTTTCCTCCGACTATCCATTACTGGCCTATTTTTTTATCCCTCCTTCTGCCAAATCTTATCCATCAATACCGTCACCTGTATTCACTCCCTTTCCCTCCTCCACTATCCTCTGGTCTGTTCCTGTACTTGTATCCTATCCCGCCTTCCACCAACTCCTATCATATACTATCCATCAGTATCTCATTTCCCTAGCCTCTTTCTCGCCCCTACCCTATCCTTCTCCTCCCTCCTACTATCCTACCCCTAACTGCCACCTTATCCTACCCCTAAATATTCCTCAATATTCACGCATCTTATCACTGCATTTTCCCTCGTCTCTTCCTCCTCCCTAGCACTATCCATCCCTCTATTCTTCCTTTGCGTCTCCACTCCTCCTTCCTGCTATCCACCCCAATCCCACTCTCCCATCCATCCTTCCACCTTATCCTACTCCTAAATATCCATCAATATCCTCCCCTCTTATCGCCCCGTTTCCCCTCGCCCTTCCTCTTCCCTGTCACTATCTGGGAAAGGATGATGGATGGATAGGGAGGAATTTTCATAAGTTATCGCTCAGTATCGCGGCGACCTGAAGTCTTTTTCTTCCTCTTTGGCTTCCTTCCTTCTTCTCTTCCTTCAGTCCTTCCTTTCTCTCTCCTCCTTTCGCCATTATCCCTGCCATTCCTGCCTTCATTCCCCATCTTCCTCCTTTTCATCTTCTTCTCTCCCCCTTATTTCCCTCTTCTCTTTTTACATCCCTTCTTCCTTCTTCCCCTCTCTCCTTCCGTCTATCCCTCCTTCTTTTATTCTCTACTGTGGTTACTTCCTCTATTCCATCTTTCCCTTCGTCCTTCCTTCCCTATTGTAGTTATCCCCCCCCACTTCCTCCTCTCCTCCTCCTCCTCTCCTTCACACTTCTCTCTCACTTCCCTTCTCTCATCCTCCTCCTTTCCTTCACACTTCCCTCTCCATCCACCATTCTCCCTCAATTCTCTCCTCTCCTCTGCATTCCTCTCTTCCTCCTTCCTGCATTCTCCTCTTTCTTCCTCCTCACCTTCCTTTGCTACCTCTGTCTTCTCATATATCCCTGCTCATCCGCTCATTTACACCCTTCCATCCTCATCTATTTCTCTCTGATCCTCCTCCTTTTTCTTCCTGCCATCTTCCTCCCCCCTCGCTCCTTTCTCCCTTTCTCTTTCCCTCCTATGTTTTACCTTTCCATCCTTCGTTCACACTCACTTTCCTTCTCTTCCACGTTCATCCCGACCATTTCCTGGCTCTCCTTTCCCTTTCCTTCCTACCCACCTTTCTTTCCTTCCTGCCTTCATTAATTCATTCATTCCACCAGTCCATCCGTCCTTCTTTCCTTCCTTCCTTCCTTCCTTAGTTCATCCCATCAATCAATCCTTCTCTCCTTTCTTCCTTACTGATTTCATTCCATCCATCTATTCCACCTCTCCACCCTTCCTTCCTTCTTTCCTTCCTTCATTCATTCATTCCACCCCATCCATCCATCCTTTCTTCCTTGTTTCCTTCCTTCCTTTCTTCCTCCCTTCCTTCCCTCACCTCCCTCCCCTCTAAAGTCACTCTTCGGGGAGGAATGATAGGGGAATTAAGGAGGGTTTAAGTATCCTTCACTACCCTACCCCTTTTTATGGCTCTTAAGGGCAAGGCAAGGAAAAGGGAATGAAGGAAGGGAAACTAGGGAAAGAGGAGGGAAAGTGAGGAGAGAGGAGGGAAAGGGAGGAGAGGGAGAGAGAGCAGAAGGGTGAGGAAAAGAGGGATGAGGAAAGGATAAGAGGGAGGAAGGGGAGGAAGGAAGAGAGGAAAGGGGAAGGGAATGAGGAAAGAAAAAAGATTGATATGAACAGGGGAAGGGCGAAGGTGGGGGAAGGAAGGAGAGAAGTAGGGAGAAAGTGGGGAAAGAAAGGAGAGAGGTGGGGAGAAAGTGGGGGAAGAAAGGAGAGGTGGGGAGAAAATGGAGGAAGAACGGAGAGAAGTAGGGAGAAAGTGGAGGAAGAAAAGAGTGAAGTATAGAGTAAAAGAGACGGGAGGAGAAGGGAGAAGGGAGGAAAGGAGAGAGGTAAGAAGTAGAGGGAAAGGGAAGGAGAGAAGAGGAAAGATGTTACGACAGGAAGAAGGAAAGGAAAGGGAAAAAATGGAGTTGTTCTGTTGCCTTTCCTTGAACCGTCTGTAATGCTGGTTAATGATGGATCCAATGAGAGAGAGAGAGAGAGAGAGAGAGAGAGAGAGAGAGAGAGAGAGAGAGAGAGAGAGAGAGTACAGAATGGTGTGGTACAAAGAGGTAGCTGAAAAAATAGGAACATAAAGAGCAAGATATTTAGGTCCCGAGACTATGGTTAAGAAAGAACTGTAACTACGGTATCTTTTCTATGAGCCTAAGATAAGGAGAGTAGGGAGAGAGGGAGGGGGAAGGAGAGTAGTGTGGAGAAGGGATATGGTGAGGGGAGAGAAAATGTGGAGGGGTGGGACAGGATAGGAGTGAGTGTGGCGTGGAGGAAGCGGGGTGTGGTGGTGGAAGTGGGGTGTAGTGGAGGAAGAAAGGAAGTGGAAAGGGGGGAGAAGGAGGGGCTGGCATAGTGAATGTCTCCAAACTGCCCATCTTGGGCCATAAATGAGGTTGTGAAGGAGGGAAATAGGGGAGGGGGGAGGGAGAAAAAGGGGAAGGGGTGGGGAGGGGAGGGGAGGGGAGGGGAGGGGAGGGGAGGGGAAAGGAGGAGTAAGGGGAGGGGAGAGGAAAGGAGGAGTAAGGGGAGGGGAGAGGAAAGGAGGAGTAAGGGGAGGGGAGGAGAGAGGGAGAGGGAGAAGGAGGGGACGGGAGGGGAAAGGGGAGAAGGGTGGAGAACAGAAAGTGGCTAAAAAAAGGAAAAGAGAGAGTGAGAGAGAGAAGGAGACAGGAAGAGAACAGGGATGGGAGGAAGGGAGGAGGAAGAGGAAGGGAGGGGGAAGAAGAAGGGGAGGGGGAAGAGGAAGGGGAGGGGGAAGAGGAAGGGGAGGGGGAGGGGGAAGAGGAAGGGGAGGGGGAGGGGGAAGAGGAAGGGGAAGGAGGAGAGGGGAAGGGGAAGCATGTGGGGTGGGGGTCTTCCAGTCTCTTTCAATATCTTAGTGTCCTTCACCCCCACCCCCCACCGTGGTCAATAATGGGGGAAAGGGAGGGGAGGGAGAGCAGGGACGAGACGTTGATGGAGGACAGGAAAAGGGAGAGACAGAAAGGAAGAGAAAGAAGTAGAGAGAGGGGAAGGTAAATGGAGAGGGAGAGGGAGGAAGAATGAGAGGTAGTGGGAGGGAGGGGGAGGAGAGGGAAGGGAAAAGAGGAGAGGGAAAAGGAGGAGGGGAGGGGAGGGGAGGGGAGGGGAGGGGAGGGGAGGGGAGGGGAGGGAAGGGAAGGGAAGGGAAGGGAAGGGAAGGGAAGGGAAGGGAAGGGAAGGGAAGAGGAGAGAGTATTAAGGGGAGGGGGTTAAAGGAGAGGAGAGGAGAGGAGAGGAGAGGAGAGGAGAGGAGAGGAGAGGGGAGAGGATGAGGCAGAGGGGGCGGGGTGAGAGTGGGGAAGAGAAGAATGAAGGGAAGAAGAAACTGAGAGGAAGGAAAGAAGGAGAATGAAAAGAATGAAAAAGAATGAAGAAGAGGGGGAAGAAGTGAGGAGGAGAAGAGATACTGGAATGGAGAACAGAGTGAGAGAGAAGAGAGTGAAAAAGAAGAAGGTGTAAGAAAGGAAACTGGAAAAAGAAAGAGAGAGGGGAAGAAAAAGTGAGAAGAGTGAGAGAGTAAGGAAGCAAATTTGCGAAGAGAGAATGGGAAGAATAAAGTGAGAAGAAAAGTGAGAAGAAGGGACAAGGCAAGGAAAAAGGAATGAAGAGGGAAGGGAAAAATGAAGGGAAGGAAATGATACTCAAGGAAGAGAAAAATATTACGAGGAAATACAACAGAGAGAGAGAGAGAGAAAGATAGAGAGAGGGAGAGACGAGGGGAGGTAAAGAAGTAAAAAGGGGGAAGAAAATAACAGAAAGGACGAGAGAAATGAGAGGGAGGGGAGACGTGGGGAGAAAAGATGAATAAGAGGACGGTGGGGATATCTACATCATCCTTCCCCTCCTTTCCCTCTTCCTCTTCCCTCTCATTTTACTTCCCTTCCCCTCTTCTTTTCCCTTTACTGATACTCCTCTCTTCCTTCTCACTCAGTCTTCTTCCTTTATTCCTCATTCTCCTCCTTCCTTTATTTTCTTCCTCGCCTCTCTCTCTCTCTCTCTCTCTCTCTTCTTTCTTTACACTCTTTCTCTCTCCTCTCCCTTCTTTATCAATAGTACTTAGCATGTCAAGCGTAATAATTCTAACGTGTGTGTGTGTGTGTGTGTGTGTGTGTGTGTGTGTGTGAGAGAGAGAGAGAGAGAGAGAGAGAGAGAGAGAGAGAGAGAGAGAGAGAGAGAGAATGTGTGACCAAACTGAGGTCGTATGTCCGTCTTGAAGGAGGGAGGCAAGAAGGAGAGCTAGGGAGCGAGGTGTGGCCTTTATGTTCCTCACTCAAGTTCTGAATTTATGTGTAATGGATGTTTGATGATGGTGGTGGTGAAGTGGAGGGGTGGAATCATTAGTGGATTGTGGAGTGGAGATGTAGCTTTCAGAGACCATATTCGCAATTACCATCACTCTTCATCATCATCATCATCATCATCATCATCATCATCATTACCTTTCAGAGCACATCTTCGCAGTTCAACAATCATCACTCATCTTCATCATCATCAACGTCATCATCATAGCTCTTCATCAACATCATCATCAACATCATTACCTCTCACAATACATCATAGCAATCCAATTATCATCACTCTTCATCATCATCATTATCATCACCATCCTAGCTCTATTCTCTGCTAACAAATGGCGTGGGGAGGTTCCAGAAATAGACGGTAATTACAAAGTACGAAAATTAATTGAGCCACACATCCCTCTATTCATTATTCAAGCTCTGGAAATTCTCGTCCTCACTTATTAGGAAAACCATATATTTTTTTCTTTTTAAAAATGCTCATAACCTCCTGTGTGAAAGAGCCACGCCGCTTTGTTCTTCATATATAGATAGACAGATAGATGATGAATAGACACAGGTAGATAATAATAATAATAATAATAATAATGATAATAATAAAAATAATAATAACAGTAACAATAATAATCATGACTGGGAAATGAGGGAAACATTAGTACCAACGCACTGCTGACAATTCACGAGGAACATCAGTCATCAAACCAGGGCAATTACTGATCGACCAGGTAGAATAATTACGCTGATGAACACAAAGAATGACTTAAAACATAAGCTCATTCAATCTGATGACGTGCATTTGTTTTATCCTGATGATTTTATTTCCCTTAGGCTCAATTTCTTAAGGAGGGTTTAAATATAGCCATCATTAACCCCTTCCATACGAGGCCTCCCCTGACTAAAGTCGTCTGGAAGTAGCAAGAAGCCAATAAAATACATCTGAATAAAGAAATCAATATTCGAATCGATAAGGCATGATTTAATTTATTCGTCCAACTTTCAGACGATTTTAGCTCTAGAAAGGACTCTTGTAGTGAAGAGGTCAGTGTAAGCTATATCCAACCCCTCAAGTTCGAAATAATCTAAGCTGAATAAAATCGTCTGGAGAAAAAGAACAAATGAAAAAGTTACCATGAACAAATAATAATGATTTGTAGTGAAAGAGTTTTAAGACTTCCCAAAAGGTGGACTAGAAACTTTAAAACCTTTGCACAAATACCTGTAATTCACGTAGAACCAGCCCAGAGGAAGTCACGACACCAACCTGGAAAGAAATAAAAGAATATAAATGAGATCTTCCATACATATACAACGCTGCTCTTCCACTCCGCCGGGTGATTTCTTGTGTGTTGTGGGGGCTCAGCGTTAGCAGTATCTACCCTACGTCGTTAAATCATTTCCTACTCCCACTGTCCACACCCACGCCCACACCAGCCGACTGAGCCATCCTCGTAAACACTAAAAAAGCCGCGTGAGGCTCAAGTGAAGCGCTATTTACGATCTACCTTCTGTATCCCCCACAACGACCAAGCTCCCTTCACTCTACTTCTCTCCTCTTTCTTCCAACCCTCTCACACAGGCTATACTTTTCTCTACAGCTCCCCTTCCATACGGCCAATCCACTTCAGAATATTACCCTGCACATCTTTCTGCTGCATCAGTCAAAAATTACTTAAATGAACCATACCACCCCCTAATTACCTCCTTAACGAGCCTAATGCACTTAAGGGGGAGCATAATGACAGTACTAACTCGTAAAAAAGTTCTCCCTAATGCCACAAGTGTCTTATCAAGTTGTAATGTTTGTAGAGAGGGTAGTACTGCTTAATAGTGTGTGTGTGTGTGTGTGTGTGTGTGTGTGTGTGTGTGTGTGTGTGTGTGTGTGTGTGTTATTTTTCCAACTCCAGGTATTGGTTTTAACAGCCCGTTCCTTAGGCCTGACAGTCCTCGTACGTACCATTCACCTCCACGTGTCACCACTTCGGCGCTAACACCCACTGTCCATACTGAATACATGCTAGGGCTGTCTCATAAAGGACTGGTGTGTTGGTGTGAGAGGGGGTATTTTTAGGACAAGTCGGCGGGTCTTTTGATAGGTCAGAACATATTCCTTTTAACGAGATTCATTTTCTTTAACCTGTTCCCTGCCCCAGCCGAGAATCGAACCTGTGCCCTCTCGAAGTACACACCACCTTTCTATCGACTCAACTACACACTACATATGCGCAGGAATGTGTGTATATGCTGTACATGTGTGCATACGAGAAAGTTGGTTTGTGTATTGTGCTCACGGGAGTACATAAACAGCCTACGTGCATGTAAGTTAATGTACACGAGAGCATGTGTGTCATTGTATTTGCATGGATGTGTACGCTTAAATCTGTGTATGTAGGTGCAAGGATACATGTAAGTGTGTTTGCTTCTATCTATGTGCATATGTGTACGGATTGTGAGCGTGTTTTTTATCATCTATGTGAGTATGTGTAGCAATGTGTTTCTTTACTTACATCTGTGTATACATTTCTGAAGGTTACGTGTGTGTGTTTCTGTGTGTATGTGCGTGAGAATATTTACGCCCACACGTATGTCTCTTAATATTTGTGAGCGGCTCATGTGTGGGCGCATAAAAGTGTTTAAGTGCACATGTAAATCAGTGTGTAAAGGAAGGCGTGTACGTGAGCGTGTGAGTTTCTTATTGTTGTTGTTACTGCTGCTCTGTGTGTGTGTGTGTGTGTGTGTGTGTGTGTGAGAGAGAGAGAGAGAGAGAGAGAGAGAGAGAGAGAGAGAGAGAGAGAGAGAGAGAGAGAGAGAGAGAGAGAGAGATTATATACTTTTATACGTTAAAAACAAAACACTACCTGCGTCGCAACAATGTGTATGTATAACTTTAAGTGTGAGTGTGTGTGTGTGTGTGTGTGTGTGTGTGTGTGTATGTGTGTGTGTGTGTGTGTGTGTGTGTGTGTGTGTGTGTGTGTGTGTGTGTGTGTGTGTGTGTGTGTGTGTACGTATCTGGGTGGGGGTAATGAGGCGTATACATTCACGTCTCGGTTTTGCATCTTTTCACTTCCCCCCCCCTCTCTCCCTCTCTCTCGCTCTCCTTCTTCTTCTTCTTGTTCTTCTTCTTCACCTCCTCCTCCTCCTCCTCTTTCCCTCTTTCCAGTTCCGTATTTTCCTCCTCCTTCATCATCATCATCATCATCATCATCATCACCATCATCCACGTTTCTCAATTTTATTTTCTTGTTTCCTCGTCCTCGTCCTCGTCCTCCTTCTTTTCTCTTTTATCAACTTCGTCGGGAAAGTTTTGAGTTTTCTTTAGAG
>NC_136998.1:32142496-32147496 GCF_032717465.1 Coenobita brevimanus
ACTGCCCTGCTCCCAACTCACACCCCCCTCTCTCATATACCTCTCCACCCCATCCCTCCATCTCATCCTCGGTCTCCCCCTCCCTCTTCCACCCTCCACCTCACTCACATACACTCTCTTTGTCAGTCTTTCACCCTCCATCCTCTCCACATGGCCAAACCACCTCAGTGTGTTCCTCACAACGCTTCCTATCACATCCACATCCACACCACAACGTTCCTTTATATCCTCATTCGTCAGCCTGTCTCTCCACGTGACTCCACAGGCTCCTCTTAAATAACTCATTTCCACTGCTCTCACTCTTGACTTGTGTCCTTCCAACAATGTCCAAGCTTCACTTCCGTACGTTAGAGTTGGTATCACAATACTGTCATGTAGTAACTTTTTTACTTCCATGCTCACTTCCCTGTTTCCTATCACTGCTTTCAAGGAACCAGCAACCTTTCTTCCCTGCTGTACCCTTTCAAGCACTTCACCCTCCAAACCTCCATCCTTACTCATCACACTACCCAAATACTTAAACGTACTCACATTTTCCAATTCCACACCATCCAACCTCGCTGTACATTCACTGACTTCACCTCTCTCAAAGACCATCACTTTACTCTTCCCTACATTCACCTTTAGGTTCCGTTTCTTACACACTCTCTCAAACTCATCCACCAAGCCTTGCAGCTCCCCTTCGTCTTCACTCAACAACACAGTATCATCTGCAAACAACAGTACAGGGAGTTTCCAAACACTATCCTCTCTCACCAGGGCCACTCCAACATCCACTACCCTACCTTGTACCTCTTTTATTACCCCATCCATGTACAGATTGAACAACCATGGAGACATGACACATCCCTGTTTCAAACCACTTTCAAAGAGAAAAATTCACTTAGTTCACCATCCACACGCATTGCAGCCTTCGCACCATCGTACATACTCTTCACAGCATTCAACAACTTCCCATCTACTCCATATATTCTTAACACTTTCCACAATCCTTGTCTATCCACCCTGTCATATGCTTTCTCCAAATCCATGAAAGCCGCATACAACTTCTTTCCCTTCTCTAGAAACTTTTCCACTAAAGATCTAAGAATGAATATCTAATCTACACAACCTCTTCCCTTCCTAAAGCCTCCCTGTTCTTCTCCAACTAATTTCTCTGTTCTTTCTCTTACTCTGTCTATAAGTATCCTACCATACACTTTTCCTATTATACTAAGAAGACAAATGCCCCTATGATTACCACACACTTCTTTTTCCCCTTTTCCTTTGTACAAGGGAATAATTATACCTGACTTCCAATCCTCCGGGACTCTACCTTCCTCCCAGGCCAATCTGCACATCTTCCACATCCATTCTACTACTATCTCTCCCCCACACAACCTAGGGATATTACAACCCACATTTCACAAACCACTAAACGAAAGAAATGTGTGACAAATCCTATCAACCTCTTTACCGCCATGTTAATAATCAAGGAATTCATCTTAGAAGGCCGTGACAACATTAACTTCAAGGTCATTTACCCTCCACACATTGAATAAAGTGAAAAACGAAAAAGAAAACAGCTTGCACTCTCATAATAATTTTCCTTCCGTGGTGTATATGCTAACGTAATCACGAACACGTCACTTTAGGACAATATGACATAGTGTACACTTCTTTCCTGAAATTTCCAGACGATTTTACTAAGCCTAAGAAAAAACATCTCCTCATGGAACAGGGGGTTTGATATAGCTCCCGTTACTCTCCTCAACACACAAGGCTTTTTCTAGGTTTAATTAAATCGTTTGGTTGCAAGAAGACACTGCAGCAAGATGCCATGGAACTGGAAGGAATAAATGATGGCCAGGTGTGGGAAGGAAGGGAGAGGAGTCTGCGATCTCAGTCAGACTCATAATTATCACACCTGAGATCATGAGAAAGGAAAAAAAAAACTCTTTTCTTTTTTATATATAATTACTTAAACATATAATGGAAAATAGAAGAAAAGTGATTAATGAAGTGAAATGAAAACCATTATCCTCACAGGTATATTCAAATCTGCCGTCTTCAATCAGAGTTTGCTTACATCTTCTCATACTTAGCTTTATACGAAGGCATAAGCGTTCTTTATGTGTCTGCTGTGAGTTTACCAGGGGAAGAGGTGGGCGAGGGGAGAGCTTAAGTAGTATTATTGCCTTTTGGATTAGATCTGTCACTGTTCTTTTTCATATTTATCTGTTTATCTTTTGTCTTGCTATTTTCCTGTCTTCCGTCTCTGCCTGCATGTCTGTCTGTCTATGTCTGTCTGTCTCTCTCTATTTTCTGTCTTCTGTCTCTGCCTGCCTGCCTGCCTGTCTGTCTGTCTGTCTGTCTCTCCCCTTACGCGCTTCTCATATTGCCCTCAAAATAATTCCTCTCCTCCTCTTCCCACTTTTATCCATCTTCCTCTCTCTCTCTCTCCCTCTCTCTCTCTCTCCCTCTCTTTCTCTCTCTCTCTCTCCCCTCCTCCCCTTTCATCTCTCCTTTATTAATCCCTCGTGTCCTGTTATTGCTATCACGTCATTCGTCTGCTCTTTTTTATCATATATTTTTTTTCTTTTACTGATATTAACTTGCACTTTTTTTCCTTTCTCTTTCTCCTTTTTTCTCTCTCTCTCTTTTCCCTGGCGGTGGTGAGTGATATATTGGGCCGTTTTTTGATCAGGGTGGAAAATGTACAGTTATATTTAATGGGTTGTTTCATTTTGCTTCGGCGCTTTTCATTTTGTTTTGTCGTTCCGTTTTTGTTGTCATACTTTTACCTGTTCCCGTACTAATTAATTTTTGGTAACTAAAAACACTATCAGCACTGTAATATCACTACCAATACTACCATTACTACTACTACTACTACAACTACAACAGCTACTATTATTACTACTACTATTACTACTGTTGTGATAAATATTCCAGTGTACTTCATCTACCCCATCCTTTTCCTCGCAATCTTATCCTAAACTATCCTTTCTTTACTTATTTTCTTCCTAACATCTTTTCCGGTTCATTCTCAACCTCCCCTTTGTTCCTCCTTCCATCCATTTTCTTCTCTTTATCTACAGTAATATTTCACTACCTTCTGTCTGCCTCCCTTCATGTCCTCCCAATATCCATTCTTTTATTTTTTTCCCTTTTTCCTATGCCCCAGCTATCAAATTTCCTCTCCTTTCTTCTTTCTTTTTCTCTTCTTTTCAGTTATCGTCATTTTATTTCCTTTTTCATCACCATCATAATTTTCTCCACATTCCTCATTTCCTGGTTTTTCACTTTCCTAATTCTCCTTTTCTTTAACTTCTCTTTTTCCCTCCTCTCTCTCTCTCTCTCCCTCTCTCTCTCCCCGCCATCCCTCCTAAACCTTTTCTTTCTTTACTCTTTATCTGCCGTCTCAATTCCTTTCATCTCTTCTATCTTTCTCTTCTACGCTTCATTTCTCCTCCCATCAGCTTCCTTTAATTTACTTTTTTCTTAATCTCTCTCTCTCTCTCTCCCTCTCTCTCTCTCCCTCTCCCCCTCTCTCTCTCTCTCTCTCTCTCTCTCTCTCTCTCTCTCTCTCCCTCCGTGATGTATCTTTGACAGAGGAAAACACGAAAGGGAGCTGATTAATTTGAGGATTAATCAGGGAGGAGGAGGAGGAGGAGGAGGAGGAGGAGGAGGAGGAATTAACAGAAATAATGAGAGAGAGAGAGAGAGAGAGAGAGAGAGAGAGAGAGAGAGAGAGAGAGAGAGAGAGAGGGAGGGAGAGAGAACTGGGAAAGAAGGTCAAGAGAAAAAGTTGGAAAAGAGGTGAACAGAAAATAAAAACAGCAGAGAAGAGAAGAATAATATATGGAAAGACGAAAAAAAAGACAGAGTAAAAGGAGAGGAGGACGAAAAAAGACAGAGAAATATGCGAATGGAGAGTAAAGGTGGGAGAAATGGAAAACTATAAAATGCAAGGAAGGGTAGGCAGAAGACAGTGATAAAGAAAAAGGAAGGAAAGGGAGAGGAAAAGGAGTAAGACAAGGGAGATTACAGAAGAAAAATGGAAGAGAACGAAGAGGGAAGGAAAAGAAAATATGAAATGGAAGGAAGAGAAAGGCAGAAGAGAGAGAGATTGATAAAGAAAAAGGAAGAGAAAGGAAAAGGGAGTAAGAAACGGGAGATTACAGAGGAGAAAAGGAAGAAGAACGAAGAGGGAAGAAAGAGAAAACATGAAATGGAAGGATGAGAAGGGCAGAAGAGAGAGTGGTAAAGAGAAAGGAAGGAAAGGAGAGGAAAATGGGGTAAGGAAAGGGAGATTACAGACGAGAAATGAAAGAAGAACGAAGAGGGAAGGAAGAAAAATTACAAATCTCCTCAACTGAATGAAATCGTGTGGAGACAACAATAATTAAATTTATGGGTTAAGAGGAAAAGAAATGAATGAAGAAAAAAATGATACAGAACAGAAAAAAATGAAAAATGAAATGCAGAAAAATTGGACAAAATATAAATCTTGACGAAGAAATAGAAAAAAACAGTGATAAACAAGAAACAGAAAAATTGAGAAATGAAAAAAATATTGAACAAAAATATTTAGAAAAGGAATAGAAAAAACAATTAAAAAAAAAAACAGTGAGGGCAAGAGCAGAAGTGAATTAAATTTAACGAAGCATAAAAGAAAAATAAGAGAATACATAAGACAGAGAAAAAGAGATAATTAACAGAGATAAAAGAAAGAATGAAAGGGAGAAAGGGAGTAAGAGAGAGAGAGATGGGGGGAATAAATGAAACGAAGCACAGACGAGAAATCAGACGTATACAGAAGACAGGAAAACAGATACACAATAACAAGGAACAGTCGAAATAAAACTGAGTGGGAGACGAGAGGAAGAACTATGGATTACAAGAAAAACAAGTGGACAAGAAGAAATGTCAGGTATATAACGTAACAAAAAAACGATATTAAAAAGCAAAGGAATACCAGGAGAATAACAGATGGGACAGACAGTAGTAACAGAGAT